>NW_020954599.1:51294288-51451139 GCF_900497805.2 Vombatus ursinus
CACACACACACACACACACACACACACACACACACACACACACACACGAGAGTCTGGCTTCAGCAGGTCACCATGACTCAGCCGCCCTTGTAATTCTCTTACCAATCACACATCAGTTATGCCCATTTAAGGAGTATCTTTCCTTCTGGAAATCCTAAGAGTGCCAGGGAGTTTTCAGCTGTTTGAAAAGATTGCTATGTTGCATATGCTGTAAGGTCACCATGAAGTATGTATTTCACTCGATTATGTTTTTCATTTTGCAAAGTATATATTATTATTGTTATTTTAAATCAAGAAAAAAAAAACAATGTACAGCTGCCTCATTACTGATTAACTTTAATTGTCAGTGATGGGGAACTCAAATTTGGCTGAGATATAATACAGTTTTTAACTGGCCAAAAATGACAGTGCATACTGATTAATCTAGAGATTTTTTTTAAATGTTTAAAAAGCATGACAGCAGCAGAAAGAAGTGCCAAGAAAGTAAACCAGAGCTCTGAGGCCTTAATGAAAAGACACACACTTTTCAGTAAATGATTTCCTCTCTGCAGGCTGCAGTTGAAATCAGCTAGGCATGCAGAAGTGCTAGTTATATTCATATTTTCTTGCTCAGCTGACCCAAATGTTCTGCTCTCTACATTCCCTGTTTAAGAAAGGAGCTGTAATGGTTGCATCCAATAAAAGAGACCAGTGTTTCAGTCCATCTAAATCAGGGGTGGGGAACCTGAGGCCTTGAGGCCACATGTGGCTCTCAGGTCCTCAAGTGTAGCCATTTGACTGAATCCAAACTTCACAGAACAAATCCCCTTAATAAAAGGATTTGTTCTGTAAAACTTGAACTCAGTCAAAAGGCTGAACCCAAGGACCTAGAAGGCCACATGTGGCCTCGAGGCCTCAGGTTCCCCACCCCTGACTGAAACGGAACCTTTCCCTATGCCTAGATATAGCATCTTGATGCCTGGGATAAAGAAGACCATGATTTCATTTCAAACAAACACATCATGAACACTCTAATGTGAAACCTGAAACAACAGTAAGATGAACAGAGGTATTTTTCTAGGTTCCAAGCAGTTTCTTGTTAGCTCTAGTCTAGTTCAACTGAAAAATTAAGAATGGGCAGTTTCCCCAGACTTCCTTTAAATCAACAAATCCCCAAATTTCTTTCTTTAAAATAGTGCTTTGTGTATGGGTATTAGACCTACCACTTTAAACTGGACTGCTCAATAAGAAAACTGTTTTTTTTCCTCTTTCTATAAAGACTCCCCTATTTCTCTAATGATCTTTTACCTCAGAGTTCATATAATACTTGGTTTTTTATTTCCTCAGTAAACTTATCATGTAACATTACATAATACAGTTATTTGTATATATCTCTTATCTCCCCACTAGCCTTTAGGCTTAATGAATTGTAGCTAAATCTTGTACTTTTTGTAGAGGCTAAGATGATCATTACCCACTAGATGCTTAAGAAATCCTTGTTGAATTGGGGAATAAATGAATTATTGTGACTGGTGGACCTATGATTTCCAGATGAAGAATCTCCCTGTACTACTTGCAGGTCAGTATCTTCTCTGTAACTTACAGTCTTAGAGTGCTGCCAGTAGATGTTAGAAATAAGACCTGAACCCATATTTTCTTGGTTTTGAAAATGGCTTTCTACCACACCAGATAGAAACTGACTTAGAAAGGGGGCAATCTACTCTGACCTCTTCATTTGCCATAAACTATCCTTGCCTTTCTTTACCTGTGGTGTTGGTGTATCTCCTTGGATCAAGAACAACCACTATTTGTTGAGGATTTACTATGTGCAAGGAAGGTGCCATGCAAGGTTCACTGACTAACATTTATAGCCATCAGATTGCAGATTGAGAGGTGGAAGGGATATTTTAGGTTATCAAGTCATATCTTCTCATTTTGCAGATGAGGAAATTGAGTCCTAGAGACCCTCTTTTTCTTAGTTGCTTTTATAGTACTATGACTATCCCAATATCCTTTATCTCTGATTCTAGGAACTCATTCTTTTTTCTTTATTCTCATGGAGAGACTATTTATTTAAATTTACCATAGTGACTGTGGTGGAAATAACATTTGGCTTACTTAATTTCCAAAAAGCTTGACTTTTCACATTTTGATCAATCCGGGCCAGCTTAGTCCCAGTCATAGACTTAGAATGTTAAATATTGGCTCAACAGATTTAGAGCTGGAAGAGATTTAGAGGTCATCTATAATGAGGCCCCTCATGCTAAAGAGTGGAATCTAAGCCCCAGACAAGGAAAGTGACTCCATCCTACTTCATATTAACATCTCCCAACCAATTTCATTATAGGTTTCTTTTGGTCAATCCTAATAATGTCTCTGGTCTCCTTTCCCACTTTAAGTCTTTCTTTTGCTCTTCTACCACAGATCATCCATTCTGTTCACTCCCTCTCCTCTCGCAACTGAAAAACTTATGTAGAGAAAATAAGATGACTAATCTCTGTTCACAATTAGGCATCTCATCTTGCTCTATAGATAATATAGATAGATGTAAAATATGTATAAATGGATGATATTGGATGGATAAAATATGTATAAATGGAAGGAGGGATATAGGAAGACAGAATGGTGAGGAATTTTAGGAGGAAAGGAAATCAAATAGAGAGACACACATATAGTTTTTCTTATAATCTACTGCTGCTCTTTAGTACATTCAACTTCCTCCTAAGTTCCCCACAAATCCTCTGTCCTTCTCTGATCTGGACTTTCCAGGTTACTTGATGGATAAGATTAGGGTTTAGAATGAACTTGGATATTTTTCCCTGCCTTCCCTTTCCAAAGACTAATTCTTATACTAGCCATTATTTGCTCTCTCTGTCATGAATTTCTTCTCTTTTTTATCACCTTTTCTGAGGCTTTCAAAAGTATGTGTGGATATATACACACATATATGTATATACACACACATATATAATATACACATATGTATACATAAACACATGTATGCATTTGTACACACAGAAATAAAAGCTACAATCTATATATCCATGTACACATACACACATGTATATATGTATTATATAAATACCCATACCTGTATGCATGTGTATATGCATGTGTGTACATATATACACAAATACATACATGTCTTTCTATCGTAGGAAGGCTTCTTTAGCTAAACCCTACTATTTTTCTAGTCAAAAATTAGAGCTGGGAGAAATATTAGAGATCATCAAATCCCTCATTTTTGTTGCTATTCAGCCATTTTCAGTTGTGTCTGATTGTGACTCCTTTTGAGGTTTTCTTGGAAAAGATACCAGATTGGCATGCCACTAACCTCTCCGGTTCATTTTGCAGATGAGGAAACTAAGGGAAACAGGGTTAAGTGTCTTGCTCAGCGTCACACAGCTAGTAAGTATCTGAGGCCAGATTTGAACTCAGGAAGATGAGTTTTTCCTGACTCTTGGTCTAGCACTCTATCCATTTTACAGATATTAAAACAAAAGCTTAGTGAGTTCATGTGACATTCTCATGGGTCATAAGTGGCATAGGAAGGAGTTGAACCTAGATCCTCTGACTCCAAAAAGTTCTTTCCCTACTAATATTATGCTACCTCTGTGAACTCTTTCTTTCTTTTTAAAATTTTTTTATCAATTTATTTTGATTTATCAACAATTACTTCCATAAGTTTTTGAGTTTTAAATTTTTCTCCCCCTCCCTCCCCAAGATGGCGCACAATCTGATATAGGCTATACATATACATTGCTATTAAACATATTTTCACATTAGTGATGTTGTAAGGAAGAATTAGAACCAATAGGAGGAACCACCAGAAAGAGGAAACAACAAAACAGAAGAAAAAAATAGCTAATAGTATGCTTCGATCTGCATTCAAACTACATAGTTCTTTCTTTGGATGTGAATAGCATTTTTCATCATGAGACTTTTGGAGATGTCTTAGATCCTTGCATTGATGAGAAGGGCTATGTCTATAACATTAGTCATTGTACAACATGGCTGTTACTGTGTACAATGTTCTCCTGGTTCTGCTCACTTCACTCAGCATTAGTCCATATAAGTCTTTCCAGGTTTTTCTGAAGTCTGCTTGTTCGTCATTTCTTATAGCACAATAGTATTCCATTACATTCATATACCACAACTTGTTCAGTCATTCCCCAATTGATGGGCATCCCCTCAATTTTCAACTCTTTGCCTCTGTGAACTCTTTCAAAATTGTTTCATTCCCCTGGCCCCAATCTATCTTCTAGTGGCTAAATCAATGAGTAAATAAAATTTAAAAATCAGGTCTGCTAGACTTACTTTCCTTAAGCTTTCTCGTTTCCATTATTTCTCTATTTACCACCTACCCATTGATGCTAAGTTAATAAATAAATGAGTACTGTATTTATTGAGAATCTGAAAATCATAGAATGTTTGAGCTGAAAGAGAACTTAAAAATTATGTAGTCTAGTCTCTTCATTTTATAGATAAGGAAACTGCAGTTCAGGTTAAGTAATTTGCCAATGTCTAATGGCTGTTAGTGGAAGAGCTGAGAAAAAATCAAGGTCTACAGACACTGTCTAGTACTTCTCCCACCTAAGCAGCTTGAACTATAAGATGTAGACTGGTTTCTAAGAGGTTATAATTTTTCCTCCCTTGTTAGTCCCTAATTAGGGACTAAAATTTTTATTTCATTGGTGTAGAGAATTCTCAGATAAGGACACTCCCTTTACCAACTCAGACTCTTTGAAAATTGCCTACAGTAGTGAAAAGTTGGGACTTGCCCAGGATTATGTGACCAATATTTGCTAGAGGCAAGACTTGAATCCAGGTTTTCTAGGTTTCCAGATAGATTTCTATCTACCATACCACCCTATCCTCCCTCATCATCCTATGAATTAATTATAGAGTAACAAAGTTTCAAACTATGTGATACTAACCACAAATGAAATAAGATTTAGGAAAAGGAAAAGACAGGAGGAGTTAGAGTGGTTAGAAGAAGCTTAACGGAGAAAGTAAAAATGGCCCCAGATCTAGTAATATTTAGATAACATGAGAAAAAACAGAGAGGTGAATATGAGTATGGGGTATTGAGGGAACTGGGAGAAGATCTGGTTAGATTAGGGATTGCGTATGGGAAAGCAGTAGTATATGAAATTCTATAAAGGACATTCCAGGCAGAAGAATCTGGATTCCACAGACAATAGAGACCCACTATAGCTCCTTGAACATGTGAAAGTGATTTAATTAAGGATGTGTTTTAGGAAGATTAGCAGAAATATCTGGGATACATTAGAGGAAAGGAAAAACTAGAAGCAAGGAGACTAGAAAGAGTACCTTTACAATAGTCTTAGCATGAGTTGATAAGGATCTAGACTCTGGTGGTGTCAAGGGAAATAGTGAAAGGACAAAAACAAGACAAATCCAAAGGGAAGAATGTATATTAGATATGCGAGAGGGAGAAGTCAAATATGACCTTGTGTGATTCCATAGACGGAATGGGTTAGTTGGAAAGGAAAATCAACTTAGTATCTTGGACAGAAAATTCAATTCAACAAGCATGTATTGTGTTTTAAACAAAATGAATTCGTGATGACAGAGATATCCAATTGGAGATGTCCTATAGGCAATTAGAAATATTGTCTGGAGTATGTCAGGGGAGGAGATGTAGGTTTGAGAAGTACTGCATAGAGGTTGTGGCTGAAGTCACAATGGTGGGTGAGTTCATCAAAGGAATGAGTACAGATGGAAAAGAGCAGAGTGCTGAAATCAGAGTGTTGGGGGAGACATCCTACAGATGGTAAGACAAGGGGAACTCATTTTCCTTTTGTTTATGCTGTACAGAGAAAAATATAAATTTAGTTTGTAAGCATATAGAAAAATACAGCATTTTATATAAAAGTATGGCATAGCTTGACTGCAAAGAATTTATAATATATTGGACATAAATTAACATTTGCTAAGTCCATAAATAAGAAACTAGAAATGCATGTGATCTAGTAAGAAATAAGGTAATTAAGAGAGGTTCCCAGTGATTTAGGCAGTAACAAGGTGAAATTTCAGTTCACATTTTTCTTGGTCTTCCTTTACAGTATAGTTACTCAGAGTTAAGAACTACAGTAGGTAACATGATAATAACCAGCATTTATATAGTGCTTAAGGTTTGCAAAGTCCTCTTACAATAAGTGGAAGAGACTGTTGAGATAATCTAATCCAATTCCCTTCATTTTATTAAAAAATGCTTATTGATACATTTTGATTTGATGTCACCTACATTTCCTTCACCATACCCCTTCCCAAAGAGCCATCTTGAATAATAAAGAATTAAAGAAAGGGAAAAACAATATAGCAAAATTAACTAATACGGAGGTGGTACCAAGATGACAAGGTGGTACCAAGGAGGAAACACAGTGAACTCCCCTCACCTGAAATTCCCCCAAACAAATCTAGAAAATGCACCAGACTGAACCCTGATGGGGAAATCCAAGTCATAGTGTCATTTACCCAGCTAAGATTGGCATAGTGAGACAGAGAAGTCTGTGGACACCAGAAAAAGGGTCTGATCAGGAGCTACTATGGATACCACTCCAGTACTCTGGGAGAGACTGTGCACTGGGGCAAGAGGAGGCCCTAGACCCATACCTTGGTAGAGCATAGTGACGGGCACCAACTGGTAGCTTTGTTGCCCACTTCCCAGTTCTTGGTCACAGATTCAGGGTGGACTGAGAAGGGGACCTATACTCAGGAATGGGCAAGTTCAGAACAAGCAGCAGCAGAATGGCTTAGATTCTAGGAGCAGAGTAAGGTCTCAGTTCCAGCTTGTAGTCCAGTATGAATGCTGCAGAAGAATAAGGGCAGGAATCTCAGATCATCCCTGTCATGCTCTCCTTCCTCTTCTCTGCTTCCTGGTTTCCTTCAAGTCCCTGTTAAAAATCCCCGTTTTTACAAGCCTTTCCAGATCCTTCAATTCTAGTACCTTCCCTCTGTTGATTATTTCCTATTTATCATGTACATAGCTTGTTTGTAGATAATTACACATTGTCTCCTCCATTAGACTGCAAGCTCCTTGAGACCTGGGGCTGTCTTTTGTCTTTCTTTTCATCGCTAGTGTATGGCACAATATTAGGTACTTTTTAATAACTATTTGTTGACTATTATTAGCTGTTTGCAGTGCTCTGTAAATGTGAGTTATTATATTGTTTCTGTGGCATTAAGTCTATCAGTTCAGTTTCAAAGTGATCTGAGTCTCGAAGTAGTATGGTAAAATATAGCAGATAAAATTTGAGACTTTTGGTCAGGAAGAATGGCTTAAACTCTGCCTCAGACATTTATTAGAGTGTAACCCTTGGTAAGTCATTTAATCTATCTTGTCCCTCAGTTTCCCCATCTATAAGATGTCTATGATCCTATAATTTCTACCTCAGACACTTACTAGATACATGACCCTGGGCAAGTCACCTTGATTCTCAGGGCCTCAGTTCCCTGCTTTGTAAGTGAGGGGTGTTGGGGTCAATTGCCTCTAAAATCCTTTCCAGGTCTAAATCTATGATCATATGGTCCTGGCTTTAATTGGTATGTCTAGATCTGTGTACCCATCTGGAGGTGAGAAAAGAAGGAAATATCAGTGGTTGCCACATGCCTTTTCACATTAGATCAAAATACAAAGAGGCAAAAGCAAAAACACAAGAACAAAAACCAAAAACCAAAAACTACCTCCCCTGAGTCCTTCAGAAAAATGGCACTTGACTATAAAAATTTAGGTGAAGTTAATCTGAAAGTAGATTTTTCAAATTTGTCTCAACTCAAACACATATCCAGTAGACTTAATTGGTTAAATTAAATTGCCATTAGCAGGGTCTGCAGCAGTCTCTCCAAAATGAGCAAATCCTCACAACCCACTAAATTTGAGGGAGTCAATCAAATCCACTGATTTTTTTGGGGGGTTGCCTTCCCAGAAACCCCAAGTATGTTTCTTTTTCAGGGGAGTTCAGCCCCTCAGGGTAGTACTATAGAGCTGGATGTATATATGGGTTTCTGAGATGAAAGTGGCACTCATCAAAATGCTGGGAGTGGGGTGGAGTGGTTTGCACCCCATGTTTGTTTCTCTTCAGAAGAGAATCCAAACCACAGGGTAGTGCCATGAGTCTGGGCAGCTGTATAGGAGCCCCAGGGAAAAGTGGGACTCATTGGAGAGCGAAGAGAATGGGTATTGTGCTGTTTTTCTATGACAATTTTCTCTACCAGTAGTCCTCAAGTGTGGTCCAGGGGCTGATCCCTTAGACACTTTCAGGGAGTCTGTGAGGCCAAAAATATTTTTTATAATAATACTGACATTTAAATTTCTTATACACTAAATATTGATTATTATAACCCACATACACAAAAGATCTTTAGGGGGTCCTCAATAATTTTAAGCGTATAAAGAGGTCTTGAGACCAAAAAGTTCAAAAACCACTGTTCTATGCTATTCATTTTGGTAGGTAATCCTACACTGCTTTTCATGGTAGCTAGACAGTTTCATGTGTTTGCATCCTTTCTTTCTAGCTAAGTTGTAAACACCTGGATAAACTCGTATGTTTGTTTTGATTCTCCCTCAGACTTAGCATGGTGTATACTTTTCAGTTAATACTTGATGAATGAATAGAATGTCTGTTGAGTAACCAATTCATTTCCTATGGATGGTGTTGCCTACATTAAGTCCTTACTCATCTAATATGGAATAATGACAACTAATAAGTGCCAGTGTCCCCTTGCTTTAGAAAGTCAGATGAGACGCCATATGGGAAAGAATACTGAACTTTGGAGTCAGGAGAATGGGGATCAAATCTTGGCAACTACAAATGTCTGAAAATGTAGGATTTTTTTAGGGGAAGTTGGAAGGGTCACCAAGGTAAGAACACTGACCAACATTTTAAGCTGAAGATGAGAAAGTAAACTAAACATGTTGCCTCTTCACTGGGTTGGTTTTGAATCAATCAGTCAATTGAATGTTTACTGTTCTATAGAACAAGGTTCTAATAAAGCATGTGGGGACCTCTCTTTTAAAGTATGTGGGATGAGATAAATTTTGGATTAAGAGAAAGAGATGAGCAGTTATAAGATATAATGCTGCTACTGAGGAAGAAGCAAAGAGACATAAATAGGATAGAGAAAAGCTTAGAAATATGTTTCATCCCACATTCAATTACGAGACATTCCCCCCAGTTCACAGTTTAATGCTTGTCTGACTTTCTCTGGGAGTAAGAAGAGGTTGGGTGATTAATCTTCATAAATTTTATCTTAAACCACAGGCATGATGATTTCATCAGTCACCCAATTCACCCTGGCATCCTTGTAGTGCTTTCCAGGAGACCGATATCTCTGTGCTAGTTTGTATTAATTCATAGAGTATATTATTATTGTTATTAATGGCAACAACAATAATAATAATAAGGATCATTTATGTAGCATTTTAAGATTTGCTAAGTGCTTTCCAAATATTATCTCCTTTTATCCCCACAATAATCCTGGAAGTAGGTGCTATTATTATGATATAGTTTTATATATGTGTGTATGTATGTATGTATGTATGTATGTATACACACATATACATATATACACACAAACATACATATATACATGTGTGTATCTATACATACACATATAAGCATACATATACACATACACACATAATAATAGTATAGTATAGGCTATTATCATTATATTTTTTTGTTGTTCTTTACTCCTTTTCCTTTTTTTCCCCAGTCACAAAGTATTTGATCTTAGAAGTAGGAAAGACCTTTTTGACCATTCTATTTGAACCCCCTCATTTTGCACATGGAGAAGTGGAGATCCAGAGAGATTATGGTCACAGGAATTAGTAACAGAGTTGGGAGTAGAACCCACTACAGTGGGACATCAATCCCACTACCTTTCAAGTTCTTCAGGGGTAGTGACTTATTTTGTATTCCCTCCCAGAGTGGGCATCAACAAATACTGTAGATCTCTTCCAGGTGAAAGGCTTTTCCACAAAATATTAGTCATAGTTCAAGCATTCTGATCTTTATCAATGGCTTGTGTGAATCAACTTAACCCTGAAACCAGGTGGAGGACAGCTTATCAAAAGAGATACCAAGCCTCTAGTAGAGATGCTAAAATGGAAGACTGGGATATGTATAGATAAGAATGATTTTCTCTTAGGGATTATTTATTTATGTAAAACTACCTGGGATGCTTTCCCTCCTCCTTTCTCACCTCTTTGTCTCAGAATCCTCCACTTCCTTCAAGACTGCACTCAAAAGCCACCCTCTGGCCTTTTCAGGTCAATGCCCAGCTTGAAGTACCTTCCTCTCTAAGGTTATACATGCTTTAGAATGTAAACTCCTTGAGAACAGGGACTATGCTTGCTTTTCTTTGTATGCCCAGTGGCTTTGTACAGTTCCTGACATGTAGTAACTGTTTGATAAATGTTTGTTGATTGATTCTGACAATAATAAGTCCCTCTGCCTAATTGTAAAACAGCAACTCAATCTCTTCTCCATATTTATACAGTATAGGTTTTATGACACACTTACTTAGCTCACATTTATTTAATTTGAGCTTTAAGATTTACAAAGTACTTTCCCCTTAGCAACACTCTGAACACCAACAGAATATATCTGTTTTAGAGATAAGAAAACCAAAACTAAGAAAGAATAAGTAACTATGGAATAAGCTAGTACATGCATTTCAAGGCTCTGTCTTGGATCCCTTTTCATTCTCACTTTATATTCTTTTTCTTGCTGATGTCATCAGTTCCACTAGGTTCAGTCATCATTTTTATATATCCAGATCTAATCTCCCTCCTGAACTCAAGTCCCTCATATTCAATTCAATGCAACCCAATAACCATTTATCACACAAGTGTTATGTGCCAGTCACTAGAGACAGAAAGACAAAAACCAAACCGTGCCTTATTGGAGCTTACCTTCTTACTAAGTAAGTCATCCCAAGGAGTTACAGACTTAGATCAGAACAGAGACAAGGCCTGAATCTGTGATTTAATTGATCTAGGAATGTGTAAATTCCCTCTACCAATGCAACCTAGCATATTATCTGCAATTTTTATGTTACTGTTCGGTTGTTCAGTTATGTCTGACTCTTTCTGTCCTTTACCATCTCCCCAAGTCTGTCCAAAGTCTTCTTCATTGATGTTGGACACTTTTTGACCTGAAGGGCTCATCAACAGAATTTTTATAGTCTTAGAGAATTTTATAGAGCAAGTTTATTGTCTTTTAAATAATGGTTCATAGCCCAAGTCACATTAACACTAGGAACTGAAGGGTAGCAAGGGTTGTGACTGTGTTAATATTCTTGAATTATAATTAAAGACTTGAGAAATTTTATCATATCTAAGTAAAAGTGTTCAAGTGGTCTATGAAGATTAAATAACTGAAAGGTTAAGCTCACTAGGCCATTTCCATTTGTTAACCTATCAAGGCAAAAGATACCAAAATTTTAGTTTCTAACTTTTCCCAGCATATTTGGGAAAGGTTAGAAACTAAAATTTTGATATCTTTTGCCTTTTTTGGTGTTCATTAAATTAAGAATTTTTAAAAAATTAACACAATACCCAGAGGTACCTCCAAATGCTGGTGCCCACAACAAAAATAGGGAAGTTAAGAGGAAGGGTGTATTTAAAGGAAAAGATGATTCATTTAGTTTTGGACACATTCAACAAAAAACAAATACATATTGCCTTTGCTCCTGCAAAGGTCTTTATAATCAGCTGCCTTATGGCTCCAATCAGAGTCCTTGTGATTCTGAGTTCTAGTCTGTCTAGGCTCAAGTTACCTTTCCTAACCACTGTACCTCCCTCCTTCATACTGGTCCACTTCAGCCCCATTCTTCCCCTGTTCTCAATCCACTCTACTCTACTCTCCCCTTCCTTTGTGCCTTCTTAAACTCTGTTCTATTATGGATAAACTGTCCTTCTAATTAGACTTATGGCCTCCCTAGGAAATTAAAGTTTATATTTTATATTTATTTTATATGTATTGTTACAATATACCTGACCATTTAAAGTGCCAATTATAATGAATTATGTGCTTGTTTTTTAATCCCCAAGCAAGAAATGGTAGGGGAGGGTGGAATGTTAGGGCATTGGTGTTGATTGAAGGTACTCACCCAGCAATCCCTCAGCCAGATCAGCTGTGCCCCACCTACATACTTGATAGCTTTACCTAGTTGTCCCATAGACACCTGGAATTGAATGTGTCCAAAACTAAATGAATCATCTTTTCCTTTAAATACACCCTTCCTCTTAACTTCGCTATTTTTGTTGTGGGCACCAGCATTTGGAGGTATTATGTTAATTTTAAAAAAACTCTTAATTTAATGAACACCAAAAAGGTAACAATTCCTTATGCAAAGTAGAACAGAAAAAGAATTTATGTGAAATCATGAATCTCTATAACATACAGCTTGCTTTTTTAAGGAAGTATAATAAAATATAATATATTCAGCATATTACTTTCAAAGCTATCCTACTTGTCTTTAGTTCCTTTGGAACTTTTTTGTGTTTCTTCTGTGTATGTCAAAAATTCTCTCTCTCTCTCTCTCTTTCAATAGAATCACTACTTTATCTTTCTCCTTCCCTCCTTTGGGAAAACAAGAAAAATGAAACTCCTGTTACAAAAATATTGAATCAAGCATAACAAATTCCTGCACTAACCATGCTAAAAAAAAAATCTCAATCTGTGCTCTGAGCTCATCTTTATCAGGAGGTAGGAAGCCTGCTTCTTTATGAGTTCTCTGAAATCATGGATGTTCATTGTGTTGACAATCCATTAGGTTGTAAGCTTCTTGAAGGCAGGGATTGTCTTTTCCCTCTTTTGTATCCCCAATGCTTAGTACAGTGTTTGGCACATACTGCATGCTTAATAAATGTTTATTGATTAATCTATCAAAGTTCTCAAGTCTTTTAAAAGTTGATTATCTTTACTATATTGTTATGGTATAGATTGTTCTTTTGGGTCTGCTCACTTTACTCTGCATTAGCTCATACAAATCATCATAGGCTTTTGTTAAAACCGTCTCCTCCATCATTTCTCACTGCACAATAGTAATACATCATATTTGCATACTCACATACTCATATCATGTTAACTTGTTTAGCTATTCCCCAATTGATGGACACTCTCTCAATTTCCAATTCTTTGCCATTGCAAACACAGCTGCTATAAATATTTTTCTGTACAGATGGTTCCCTTTCCTCTTTGATCTCTTTGGGTTTTAGATCTAGTAGGTTTCTCTGGGTCAAAGTTTAATAGCTTTGGGGGCACCATTCCAAATTGCTTTCCAGAATGACTGGACCAGTTCACAGCTGTATCACTAGGAACACCACTATTCTTTTAATAACCTTGGTTATTAGATTCTGGATTCAAAACTTTCATTCAATCCTATATCAACTCAGTAAACAAGTCTCATCCATTCTACCTCCATGACATCCATTATCTTTTCTCCACACACACTACAATTATCTAGTCCTGTCTCTCCTCTCCTCTCACCTAGGCTATTATAATAATCTTCAAATTGTTCTCTTTGATTCTCTCCCTTCTCTAATCAGTCCTCTACGTAGCTTCCATATTGGTTATTCTAATGTACAAATCTGACCATATCACCTATGCTCAAGAAACTTCAGTGACTCCTCATTGCCCTTAGAAAAAAATTCTAACTACTCTATTTGACATTAAAAACCCTTTGTAATCTGACTTTAGTTTGCCTCTACCTCATGCAGTGTTCCACTGAAGCCCCATTACTTTGACATATATCAAACTGACATTGCACATATAAGAAGGGCATACATCACACCCACACAGTAGTTAAATCAATGATGTTGAATGATTTTTTCTGATTGGTTAAAACCCCCCACAACTTTGTTGTTTTTCTGTCTGGAAGATTCTCTTTTGTCACGTGAGTGTGTGTGTGTGTGTGTTTGTGTGTGTGCTAAAGGCAAGACACTTTTTAAGAAGTAATGTGTGTTTTGAATTACCCTTCTGTATCTTCTTCAATGCATTATAATAACTCTGTAACTGGCACGTTTCCCCTGCTCTAAGAGAATCCTAGAACCTACACTGTAGATAATTTAGAAAGCAGATAAATTAGTTCCACTTTCAAAAGATTTCCTGTTTTAATTGCCATGATTGCCTTAAGTGTTTTTCTAATGAACATCGGCTCGTTGACAGAGAGAGGAAATTTAAAGTTAAGTCAGTGTCAAAGTATAAATGAGTACTAACTAAAAAACTACTAGAAAATAAAGTGAGTGACCACCAATTGAGGAATGGCTAAATTGTGGTGCATGGACGTAATTAAATGTTACTGCATTGTAAAAAGCAATAAATATGAGAGATTTAAGGAAACATTGGAAAACAAATGAATTGATGTAGAGAGAAGTAAATAAAATCAGAAAAACAATGACTACAATAACACAAATGTGGGGAAAAAACCAAAAAGAAGCTCAATGTGGCATAATTATAATGGGGGACTTGGGGTATGGAATGCTACATATGCTTTCAGAGGTGGCTGGTTATTGGGCATGTTGGGTTTGCTTAACTTTTTTTTCTTTGTTACTATGGAAAATATCAGCATGGGGAGCATATTTGGAAATGACTGTGATGAGCAATAAAATAACTAAAAACAATAATACTCCCCCAAATTATGAAAAATTATCCCTGAAGGTAATGTCAATATAAAAACAGGATTGACCAGAATACATTTTGCATAATAATAACAATAAGGATAATAGCTAGCATTTATATAGTACTTTAAAGTTTGAAAAGTACCTTACAAAATATTTTCTCATTTTATCCTCACAACTATCATGGGGTGCTGCTATTATCCCCATTGTACATGTGGGGAAACTGAGGCGGTTATTGTTGAAGTGACTTGCCCATGGTCACACAACTTAAAATGCCTGATGTCACATTTGAACTCAGGTCTTCCTGATTCTTGGTCCAGTGTTCTTTCTATCTACTTGTATCATATAGCATTTCAGGAACACAATTGCTATGTAAAACATACTTTCAGTATTTTAACTCCTCTTACTTCCTTTTGATTTTTCCCCATTCCAACATTTTTTCACCTTTTAAATGTAAATTAAAGTTTTTACAATCTAAAATGACAATGAATTGACAGATACTTCTCTAAACAATAGGACTAGAGAAACAGACTCTTGTCTTTTATATCTAAGACGTAAGTTAACACTATTGTTAGTGAATTTAATCTATTGAGGCTCAAAATAGGCAGAAAATACTTCATCTTAAGAATATGGACTGAAAGTTGCTTTTATCAGAGTTTGAATTAAGAAAGCTTCTTAGTATTTCTTGATCAAACTGCCCAGGATGTAGCAAACAAAGAAACAGAAAACAGGGCAACCAAAAGTTTTCTCTTTTTCTCTCTCACATCCCTCTGTTGTTGCTAGTTCTAGTTATACTGCTGTAGCCACTATGTGGCAGCTAGGTGTTGCAATGGATAGAGTGCCTGGCCTGGAGTCAGGAGGGCTCTTCCTGAATTCAAATTTGGCTTCAGATATTTACTAGCTGTGTGATCTGGGGCAAGTCGCTTAACCCTGTTTGCCTCAGTTTCCTCAGCTGTAAAATGAGCTGGAGAAGGAAATAGGAAAGTACTTCAATATCTTTGCCAAGAAAACCCCAAAAGGATCACAAATAGAACACAAGTGAAAAATGACTAAACAACCTTAGTCATGTATATTTTTCCCCTGGTTCTGTTTGTATCAATTCATATGTCTTCTCATGCTTCTCTACCTGCACCATATTTATCATTTCTAATAGCACAGTAATGTTCCATTACATTCATGTACCATAACTTGTTTAGCCATTCCCCAATTGATGGGCATCTACTTTACTTCCAGTTCTTTGCTACTACAAAAAGTGCTCGTACAAATATTTTGGTGAACATAATGACCGTCTTGGGGTATATGCCTACCCACGGAACCTCTACTTTAGCACAATTCCCAATTGTTTTCCAGTTTGGTTGCATTTTTTAATAGATTTTTTTGAGTGTTTAACCCTGATGTGAATGATCTTAAGGGTGAGAAATACTATATTGTGCCAACACTGAAGAGTACTCTCATAGTATTATAGAATTAAATTAACCTTCCTTCAATATAAAATTCATTTTTAATCTTCCATTCTCAGATGCAGTTGTTGAGATTTATTTTCCAGGTGGGCTTATTTAGATAATTTTTATAATACTATAATATTACATCATAGTAGCCTCCTTTTTAGCAAGCAAACATCTGTGCAGGGAACAAATCCTATGGTCACATAGGCTGTTAAGAGTTCTAGAAATATTAGCATCTGAAAGTCCATTTAACATAATCTTCTGGAATCTGTCCTATGTTTCCTCATTTTGTGAATTCTCATTCATGGGCTCTAAAGAAGTACTGACATCTACATAGTAGGTGACTGAGAAGACTCTGAGGGAGAGAAGAGGGACAGACGCGTGGCCAACTCCAAACACCACACCCTTAACGTTCAGCATTTTGTCTATGTTTGAGAACATTGAAGAGAGGAAAGGAAGCCATCGTGGGCTCCAAAAGAAAAAAAAAACCCAACAACCCAGCACCTCCCAGATTCGAACTTACTTAGATGAACTAACACCCTGCTGTTTTTCCTAGGACAGTTAGTCCACATATCATTAAAAGGTGGGGAAGAGTAGACAGCAGTGTTAACTTTAAGTATAACCATCTGTAGATAAATTGGAACTAGGTCTGGGATTTGCTTGTGTATACCCTTGCTACATTTTTCCTTTATGAAATTTTTAGTGGGATGATTTTAGAAACAGATTTATCCTGCTATAAAAGCAACAGACATTTCCATAACAATAATAACAACAACAACATATTTACATGGTACATTAAAGTTTTCAAAGCATTTTACACGTTATTTCACTTGAAACTTTTAACAACCCTAGAAGGCAAGTGCTATTATTATCCTCTTTTTACAGATAAAGAAACTAAGGCTTAGAGAAGTGAGTGACTTGTGCAAAGTTACACAGTTAGTAATTATCTGAGGCAGAATTCAAACTTCTTCTTCCTGACTCCATGTCCAGCATTCTTCATCTATTACGTTACCTAGTTACCTCTAGTGCTTTTTGTTTCTTCTTCCCAATTCATCTCTTCATAGTGAAACAGTAAAAGGAAAATTTAATTGAACAACCAAATTACACAAAAACAAATTTCCTCATCTTTTAAAGAGGGAGTTGAACTCCATGGCCTTTGATGTCCCTTCCAATTCTTAATCTATGATCTTATGATTTCCAGTGATCCAAGAGGCTGAAGAGAGTGGTCAGCAAGTTCAAAAATGAAGAAACAGACCAAAGATTAAGGCACCCAAATGCAGGGAGTGTATGCTTGTTCAAAAAGTGAGCTATTTCCTGGAAGCTTGTGATTTACTGGACTATTTCTGTTCTAAGTTATTAGGAATTCAAGAACTTCCTAGTAAGACTGACTGGTGAACAGATGACTAGTTCTGTTTAAATCATGCAGTGACCAAGGTGGTTAACAAATAGTAAACTTTTGGATGAATCACACAATATTGCTACATAAGTTCTTAGTAACTTGGGACCACTCACTGCAAAAATTGGAATAAAAAGTCAATTTTTAAATGATGAGATTTGATCATTTAGTTCTATTTAAATTCTTTCATTTGGTGGCAAATGACTTTCCAAATAAATACTTACATGGTAACTCAGCATCCTTATAGGAAAGAGAAAGAAGGAAACAAATAAATTAAGTGCCCACTATATGCTAAGTGCTTTATTATCTCAAATTAAACATTATATCATTTGATCCTCACAACACCCCTGGGAACACCCACTAAGAAGTAAACTCTCAAGGTCTCTCTTAAGAACTTTGGAATTGATTGTGTGACATGGGAGACACTGTCAAGGACTGTTCAGCATGGCATGCTGTCATAACAGAAGGTGCTGTGCTCTATGAGCAAAGTGGAATTGAGGCAGCTCAAAAGAAATACAAGGTGTGAAAATTTAGAGAATCCACCCCAAATGGTCACCTGGATTATTTGTGCCCGACTTCCTGTAGAACATTTCAAGCTTGTACTGGTCTAATCAGCCACAGTCGGATACATTGTAACTTGACTCTAGCATAGTGATGTCATTTTGGTCTTCTTAGAGAATGAAGGACAACAACCAACCAGGAAAAGTTCTACCTCTTAACATATTCCAGAGATAGCACCTCCTTTAGAAACAGTGTTTACTGGGGAACAAGGTATTGTTTGCTATATCTATTCAGGAACTTTGAGCTTTGTGATCATTGAGCAAAGTAAATGGTAGATGTGGGGCAAGAATGTGTGACTGGAACATTTTGTAATTGACTCAAAGTTAGCTAACAAGGGGAATATGGAGGGTCCTATTTATGGTGTCAGGTGCTATGCAGTTGTCCAGGCCTAGAGACAAACTTATCTATCAAGCTGTTATTGGGGAAAGAAGAAAAGATGTTCTCAGCTGTTTGAGGGACAAAAGCAAAGTATACAATATAAACAACAATGCACACTTATAGGATACTGACAAGTTGATATGGGCATAAATTTTCCCAGGGGGTTTGGGAGAAGGACCTTGTGTTTTCTTTGGTTCTTCCCCTTCTCCTTTCACTCGTGGAATTATAGATATGAATGCTAACTTATATTCCACGGAGTGAGAGGGAAAGAAGGGAGGACAGAATAAACCTCCAATTCACAAAGATCCTAATAGGAAAAAGACTTTACTTATTAATATAGCTACTGATGTCTGTGCATGTTCTATAGTGGATATTATTAATTTATTTACCTTCCCCAAAGTGAAGGACTACTTGTTAGGAAATTCAAATTCTAAGAAGCAAAACTATCCTCATATGCATTACCGATAGACAACACCAATGTAGAAACCAAATATTATAGAAAACATAGAAACAATTGAAATTTTTGTTGGCCCTACCATACATGGCAAATAGTTTCCTAATCAAGGGAAGGGCCAAACAATAATCACCAGCTTTTCCATTTACCATCTGGAGTCCTTTGGCAAGTTAGTTCCTGTAGGCCTGAGTTTCCTCTTTTGTAAAATTAGGGATTGGACTAGATAACTATATCTATGATTCTATGTTCCAATTATAAGTAAGTTATCACTTACTTTGGTTAAATTGAATGCTTGTACTAACCTTTAAAGTGTGTGAATCTTTTTAATATAAAAAAATTTCATAGACTCCCCTTCTTTCATGATGCTATTAATCCTATTAGTTTTTATTGATTGAGAAAATATATAACTGGATTACAGATTCCTTTCAATAATTCCATGCCACTCCTCTCCCCCCATCCCCCCCCATGGGTGCAGGGCTCACAGATTGGGAACCACTGTGTGGTGGAAGCAATAAGGCCCTTCCTCATGAAGCATAGTCTAGTTTTCCTTAAAAGATAGGGAAAACTTACTCTAGTACTAATTGACTCAGGGAACCTCAGGCAGATCCTGAACATAGCTTTCTGGGTCACAAAAGCCAGGGCATGAATGATCAATCACCTGTCCTTCCCTCTGACTGGTTGGGCCAGCGTGGACAACACAGAATTAAGGAAGCTCTGCCCAACTGAATCAATTCTATACCCTTGCTAAATATCCTTTCCCTGCCCCAAATATCCTTCCCCTACTGTGGCTAAGTAAAATCCCTGCTGTCAACTGTTGAATGACCTACAAATGTTTCATTTTGTTCCACTCTCAAAGCTGAACTGCCGCACCTGAGTCAGGCCTGGTCAACAACAAGCTGAATCAGAAGCTCTGCAAACTATGGGCCTCACTCCGTGCAAGCCTCTATTTCTTTAATATTAGTCAGCCTTTTGGAAAATTATCATTGAACAAGCACAACAAATGAACCCTAAATGCCAAGCTGTCTGTCAATCAGTTAATCATTTACTGAATGTACCGTGTTAGGAGCTGTAAGAGATATGAGGAAGTATAAGCAATGGTTCCTATATATCAGATATTTGTCCAGACAAGATTGATTAAGAAGAAATCATTAGGTAACTCAAGAGCAGGGGAGAAGGGGTCTTAGAAATTGGAGAAGGGTCTAGCTCTTCAGGAGGCCAAGAAGACAAAATCATTTCGCTTGCCTTTCTAGACATAAGACTTTAGACTAGATATTATCAGTAATCCAAAGTAAGTAAGATGATTTTTAATGGCACTTAGCACTTAGTGCTGACAAAGCAAAATTGTAAAGAAGTCATCATGTGTCTTCATCACCACCTTACCTCCCTTTCTAGACCCTTCTCCAAGCTTTCTCATGTACCTTAACAGAATCAGTCTCAGGATTCTTTCAAAGGGCCTCTTTCAGCACCCATCCACCCTCAGACGATCTTCAAATGCAATGAACCTTAAACATAAATTACAATTTCAATCTAAATCTTTAACAAATGGAGTCTTCTAAAGAACAAGATGATGACGATAGAGTATAGATTCTTTATTGTTTTAAGCTCCTAAGGAGTATCTAATTAATATGAAAAGCCTCAGTTTTCTCATCTATAAAATGATAAGGGCCTTGGAGCCTGGCAGTTCCACTTTCAAGTACTATCTCTAACCCTTGCCAGCTCTGTGACCTTTAAGGAAGCTAATTATCCCCATTGGATCCTACTTTACTCTTCCACAAAATTAGGGAGGTGGATTAGTTGACTTCTATGGTCCCTTCCATCTTTAAATTTCTGACCCTGTTATACTTAGACCCCAAAATTTTTGTGAGGATGAAATGAAATAATATACGCAAAGTGCTACATAAACTTTAAGGAGATATATAGATTTTTGTTGTTGTTGAGTAGTTTCATTAGTATCTGACTCTTTGTGATCCCATTTGAGGTTTTCTTGGCAAAGATACTGGAGTGGATTGCCATTTCCTTCTCCAGCTCATTTTACAGATGAGGAAACTGAGGTAAATAGGGTTAAGTGACTTTCCCAGGGTCACGCAACTAGTAAGTGTCTGAGGCCAGTTTTGAATTCAGGAAGATGAGTCTTCATGATTCCAAGCCCAGCACTCTCCATCCACTACACTACCTAGCTGCCCCAGCTATATAATTAGGAGCTATTATTGACTCTGTAATTTTATGCTTATAGGAGCTGAGACTTCCCATTACTAATGCTAGAGCACTCATTCTGCTTTCTCAAGCTGCTACTCAGACCTTCATTTGGTATTTAATCAGTGGAGGGGAGGCGAAACATGAGACACATCCTGCATCCCTTGCCAGCAGCTGGCTGAGGTGTCAGTCAGCATTTGGTACTTTGTGGGCTGAGCTTGATACTGATAAAGTCAGCTAGTCAATGACGATGGCGGAAAGTGAGAGCAATCTCTTCCCCCTTATATTTTATGTATCTTTTAACACATTTGGGGGGCCCAAGAGTACAAAATTATTCCAAGGTGCCCTGCTTGAAGATGACTTTAAAATGGTGACATGTATCTGACCATCGCATAGATCCAGTCTCAATTCAGCAAACCAAGAAAAAAAGATTGAGGATAAGGAAAATGTATGCATCTCAGCTTATGATGGATGCCCCTTTACCAGAAAAAAGAAACATGATTTTTAGACCGCCCCCCATACTACAGAATGTGGATCATTGAAGGGGCTTTGAAGGTCAGCCAAGCCTAATATTCTCATTTGAAGTGGCTTGCTCAGGGTTACACAAATCATGACAGAACCAGGATTTGAACTAGGTTGTTTGGTTCCTAAATCCTTTGCTCTTTCCATTCTCTAACTTCTATATCACATCTTGCTTCCCTGAATGTTTTCAACCTTAGCTCAGGCTCACTATGCTTCATGCTTATCCTATCCTTGCTCTCGGTCATTAACCCTTGTCTTGTCAAAAGGCAGTAGCCAGATCTGATAAATAAAGGAAGAAATCACAACGCAACTGAATTGGTTACACTCTCTTCAGTTGCTACAAAGCCCTAGAGGTAACCTTTACTCTAAAGAGGGAAAACAACATGTACAGAGATAAGTAGGTATGAAATACATACATAGAAGCCTCCTGAGCCACTGTACTCTGAGTATTGCCAAAGCAGATTTACATTTAGGCTATGATCTCTGGGTTACAGATACTTCCAGTGTACTTAGTCCCCCTGGCAACACAAACGGCATGGCAGTATAGGAGGCAAATGATTTTATAGAGTACACTAATAAAATAATAAACCTAGAGCTGGAAGGGGGCTCGGAAGCCAGCTAATCTGACCCCTTCATTTTATAGATAATGAAAGCCCAGGAAAGTTAAGTGACCTGCCCAAAGTCATACATGTACTAAGCATCAGAGATGAGAACTGAACCCAGCTCTTCTGATTCCAGAGCCAGGGATCTTTCCCGCCATACCATAGACAAGACAATGGGTATATTGTTTCACCCAAATAGAATGTAAGCTTGAAGGCAGGGATAATTCTTTGGGAAAAGCACTAACAGCTGGAGGAGTCAGGGAAAACTCTTATAGCAAGGTGATACATGAGTTGAGGGCAGTTAGGTGGCACAGTGGATAGAGTTTTGGGCCTGGAGTCAAGAAGACTCCTCTTCCCGAGTTCAAATCTGGCCTCAGATACTTAATAGTTGTATGACCCTAAACTCTGTTTGCCTCAGTTTCCTCTTTTGTAAAATGACCTGGAGAAGGAAATGGCAAACCCCTCCAGTAAGAAAACCCCAAATGGGATCACGAAGAAAGAGTTGGACACAACTAAAAATAACTGAACAATAACATAAGTTGAGTCTTGAAAGGAGCTAAAAGTCCTGAGAGGCTGAGCTGAGAAGAGAGAATTTCAAGCATGGGGGAAGGGTCTGTTGAAAGCCATGTAATAGGGAGATGGAATGCTATGGATGGAGGTATGTGTGTTTGTGTGTGTGTGTGGGGAGGTGGTAGTGGCGGTGACCACTGAGTAGACCAATTTGCCTAGAAGTAAAATGTATGTAAGAGAGTAGTATGTAATCAACCTCAAAAGACAGGTTAGGGCCAGAATGTGAGGGGTTTTAAATACTGGAGGAGGTATTTTATCCTAGAGGCATTCAGGTTTGCTTAGCTCTCAAATATTTCCTGACAGAGGTTCAATAGGCAGGAGTCCAATTTACTCAACATAGTTTGGGGCTCATTCTTTTGACTGAACTATAGAAACTCCGTGGTTTCTACACGGTTCTCATTGGAGACAAGACTTGGTTTCTATTGTATTTCTAGAGTTAGCCAACATTGTAGTTGCAAGAGGTGGGGTGGGAGGATTAAGGCAGTAGTTATTGCATACTTTATTCTGTTCCAATCACAACTTGATGCCATGCAAGGAAGTTGAAGGAACCATCCTGATCCTTTCTTTTTTTCCTAAGCTTTTTTCAAGCGACATGAATTTATTTTTTTCTCTTCTCCATCTCTCCTGACCATCCTCCATCCCCTAAAGAAAAAAAAGAAAACGCTTGTAACAAATATGCATAATAAAGGAAAACAAATTCCCACATTGGCCGTGTCCAAAAAAAAAAATTCAAGTCTCATTCTGCATTTGAATCTAGCATTTTTGTACGTAGATCCTTTGTATCATTTTAATCTTGGGGGCAACAGAAAAAGTCCATGTGTGACCTGACCTTGTCATTGTGCTCACATTTCCAGTTAACATTTAGATATGGATGACGCCCCTTGTTAAAAAGGAGCCCCACTGGCTGGCTAATTGATTCACACGTCTGCTAACTCATTCCATACTGACTACTTATATTAAAAGCTAACAAGACACAGCCAGAGTCTCATTATATTTCAGTTGTAATCTTTTGAAAAAGAGAAAATGAGGGGGGTGGTAGGAAGGGTGGAAGTCTTTGGGGTTCATTAAATGGAAAAAAGTCTGAGATATGGTCCTGTGGTCCAAAGTACCCAAAGCCAAAAGCATTCCTCAAGCAGAACCCTGTGCCAAATCCTGTAGAAGCCTCTTCTTTTCTAGGCACATTAAAAAAATTCCCATAGGTATCCCATGACCAGACTTTATAATGCAACACTGTTTACCATTCTGCAGGGTCTGTTCTGGCCTGGGGAAAATCTGTTCTCAAAGGCTACTGGGCTTCTTTTACAACTTCACACTGTCATGTGGCAAAGCTCAAGCTTGGCTCTTATTCACAGAACTGGGGGTGGGGGGTAGTGGGGAACAGAAGCCTTTCTCTTCCTTCTTCCCTCTTCTCCTCCTCCCACCCACCCCCTCCTATCTTTTTGTGATGACAGCAGGCCATCCCATTAAACCATGGAGGGTATAAAGTTTACCATGCCATCTTGGGTTCTTTGTTCCTCTCTCTTCATACATTCTGTTTGTGAACTGATCATGTCTTAAGGCTTTAGATCTTTTTTTTTTTTTTAATGATCACAGATAAAAAGGAATTTGGTGGTCAGTTTTTCCCAAACTTATTGTTTTACAGATGAAGAAACTGAGGCCTAGTGAGGTTAAGTGACTGTCTCAATTGTATTTTTAAATCCCTAGTGCTTAGCACAGTGCTTGGCACATGGTAAGGGTTTAATAAATGTTTTTTTCATTCATTCCTTCATTCATTCCAGGTACTTAAACAATAGAGTGATAACATCACTGGGGTATTTTAGGATTTTTTTCACTGTTATTTTGTGTTTAATCATTTGTATAGCAAAAAGTACATTTAAATATGTGGGTATCAGTGGCAACTTATAACTTATTCTGTGGGTCCTTCTGACCCTTGCATACACACACACACACACACACACACACACACACACACATGCTATCAATGTGGTTTTGATGAATTAGAAATCTTCATTACAAGGAAAAGATTAGATAGGAGAGGGGGAAGGAGTATATTCAAGAATTAATATGATATAAAAACAAAAGACATTAGTATAACTTTTTTGATTGATCCTTACAAGATAATGACATTATCATCTTAAGTTTCACAAAGCACTTTTCTCACAAAAATTCTGTAAGAAAATTAATAAATTCTCATTAACTCTTGACAGAAGAAACCATGCAGTCCAATTCTAGATGTTGTGCCATGATTTCCCTTTACTACCCATTTTATATCCAGTCCAAACAGTAAAAAAAGCAAACTACAACCACATGAGTTTGTGCTCAATTATTGGATACATAAGATTTCCAAGATAAATGAAAGGGGAAAAATACTGAAGCAAGTTTCCCAAAAAGCAATTAAGACACATTTCCTGTTGTCAGTTATCAGGTAGGTAGATTTTTTTTTTAAATTCTGTGTCAAATGGCCAATTTTGGTTCTACATGTTTGAGGTTAAAATGGGATTGAGGTTAAAATGCAATACCATTTCTTAACAGAAAGGAAGGAGACTACAGAGTGGATCATATACAGTGTTAGTTGTAATTCATACATTACATTTATACATTGATTGTAATACATGTAATACATTTTTTAAACTGGTATTATTTATTAGCAAGTGATTGTTTTATTGAAACAAAATGTAGCAATAAAAAATACACAGTATATTAGAAAGAGTATTGGTCTTACAGTGAGAAGGTCTTAGAGTGTATGGCTCAGGATGAGTCACCATCTCTCTGAACCTCAGGTTTCCTTATTTGTAAAAGAAGGGCAGCTAGGTGGCTTAATGGATAGAGTGCTAGTCCTGAAGTCAGGAAGACCTATCTTCATGAGTTCAAATCCAGCCGCAGACACTTACTAGCTGTGTGACCCTGGGCAAGTCACTTAACCCTCAGTTCCTTATCTATAAAATGAGCAGGAGAAAGAAATGGCAAACCACTCTTTGCCAAGAAAAACCCAAATGAGGTTTCACGAAGAATTGAACACTACTGAAAAATGACTGAACAAAACAAAGGATACTAATACTTGCAATACCTACCTGATAGTGTTTTGGGAAGGAAAGATCTTTATGACCCTTAAAAAGTTCTATAGAAATGTGTTGTGGAGAGTAAGTTCTTAATCAATGTTTATTTTAATTGAATTAAAATTATATTATAAGCCCCTTTAAATGGGCATGAACACATATATTGAAAAATAGAGGTTCTCCCTTGGAATTCTTAGACCTTAAGCCTAGGATTCGGGAAGGTTCTGTGGGGCATGTTACATAGATCATCTCTTTAAAATGCTGTCCATTGGAAGACTGGAATCACTGTCTTCTTTTTCTCTAGATAAAACTCTGTAGTAAGTCGGGAGTTCAAAATCCGACTTTCTATTCCTTTGCCCTGGTGATGCTAGTGTTTACGGGATAATTGCATGTGAGACTCAAGGCTTTTTTTAAGGACTAGCTGACAGAACCAAA
Organism: Vombatus ursinus; assembly: GCF_900497805.2. Lineage (NCBI taxonomy): Eukaryota > Metazoa > Chordata > Mammalia > Diprotodontia > Vombatidae > Vombatus > Vombatus ursinus. The sequence goes on from NW_020954599.1 coordinate 51,320,533, forward strand.
TCCTTCTCTCCACTCTCGCTGGCTCCCTGAGTTACTGCCCATTGCCAGGAGCATGGGCCCTGCTGTAGAAACCATGGAATGAATGTGTGGGGCCACCTAGAAGTGACGTATAGGAGTTAATTAGAATGTGTTGAATGAATGGAGCAGTGGAATGTCAAGTGTTGAAAAGCAAAGAATGCATATATGTTAACTACATTTTTGATAGTCTAGCGGGGGTGGGGAACCTGCAGCCTCAAGGCCACATCTGGCCTTCTAGGTCCTTGGTGTGGCCTTTTGACTGAGTCCAGGTTTTACATAACAAATCCTTTTATTAAGGGGATTTGTTCTGCTGCGGGTTCCCTACCCCTGTCAGCTTTTCATGGGAAGAAATCTCAATAAATCTCAGAGAAACTGTTGGTAAAATATTGTGTTTCCTGAAGATTTCAGATGAAGAAAAATAAAGAAATAAATAAATGATGGGATTTGCTGTAGCTTGCATAATCTGGGTCTGATGTTTTATCCTTTTATCCCTCCATATTATTTCTGCCTCCTTTCATCCAACCACCGTCCACACTGTGGTTTCACTGTGGGTTGCTTTCTCTTTCTTTATTGAAACTTACCTGCCTTTTAACCTGTCTTTTATTGCACTAGCTCAGAGGTAGATTCTCTTTGCTTTTCAAAGTAGTAGCTATCTACTCTGATTAATTTATTGCTAATTAGCCAATAAGATTTGGCTAGAAGTCTTTCCATTGCTCATAGGCAGCATATGTGATGTTTCCTTGGACACTTTTGACAGTCTGCCCAGAGAAATATAACAGGTATTTTTGATGAGAGACTGGATCATAGATTGACATGGATGCTATGGTCCTGGCTTAAGGATGGTTGAGTATAGTTGACTTCTGCAGTTTCTGCCTGAGATTCTATTCTATGATTCTATTTTATGAGTGACTCTAATAGTGGAAATCTAAAGCCAAAGTCAAGTAGAAGGGCAGGAATTCACAATGGCAGATCAGTGGAGGTGGTGGTGGGGTATTTGGAGAGATGTAAGAGTTGGCGGTACATTCTAAAAGTATAATGCAATACTTTTGTCCTCCCTGAGTCTTCTGCTTTCCAGGCTAAACATCCCAAATAAAACATTGTTGGTTGCAACAACCAGATTACAACAATCATCTTCTGGACATTGCCAGCTTGTCACTGTTTTTCCTAAAATATGGTATCAAGAACTGATTATAATACTTTAGATTTGGTCTGAGTGAGAAAGAGTTCAGCAGGACTATAATTTCCCGTGTTCAAGACACTAATTGACTCCCCTATCACATTGTTGATTCATACTGAGTTTATGGTCCATTAAACCTCTAAGTCTTTTTTCATATGGATTTCTCTCTGGATGCATCTTGTTCCTGATTAAGCAAACACACATTTTTCCCTCCTTACCTCTGCCTCATAGAATCCCTAGTTTCCTTCAAAACTCAGCTCCTGTCACTTTCTATAGGAACTCTATCCTGGTAGCAAAGAATTAGAAATAAAGTAGATGCCTTTTGATTGGGGGAAGGAACCAATTATGTTACATGACTATTACTATGTCCTAAATCGCAATGAAGAATTCAGAGAAACATTTGAAGTCTTACATGCTTCTCTCAATAGAAAGGCAAATAGTGCCTCGACTTGGAGTCAGAATGACTCCAGTATTGCCTCAGACATTTACTAGCCATGTGGCCATGGGCAAATGACTTAACTAATCTGAGCTTCATGAGTTTCTTCATCTGTGAAATGGGGATAATAAATGCATTTACTTTGCAAGGTTGTTGTGAGGATCAAATGAAAAAATGTGTAAGCTGCTTTGCAACCTTAAAGTGTTTTATATATATGCTCATGATGATGATGTGAACTGTTGCAGAGTATAGTAAGCTTGGTGCACAGTATACATCATAACTACAATAACATAGGGACAGCTAGATGGCACAATGGATAGAGTTCTGGGCCTACAGTCAGGAAGACTCATCTTCATGAGTTCAAATCCATCCTCAAACACTTACTAGCTGTGTGACTCTGGGCAAGTCATTTAATCCTATTTGCCTCAGCTTCCTCATCTGTAAAATGAGCTGGAGAAAGAAATGATAAACTGCTTCAGTATCTTTGTAAAGAAAACCCCAAATGGGGTCATGAAGAGTCAGATATGAATGAACAACAACATAAATGGAAGGACTAATAAAATGAAACTGAGCACTGTGTAACCATAATGACTAATTTTGGCTCAGGAGAAAGGCAGAGAAAATATACCTTCCTTATTTTATTGCAGAAGTTAGGAGGACTTTATACACAGAATATGTATTCTCATATATGATGAATGTGTTGGCTGGTTTGGCTGAATTTTTTCTCCTTTTTGAATCTTTATTATAAGAGATGGTTTGCTGTGTATGGGATGAGGGAGGGCTAGATGTAGATTTTGATGTGATAGAATGACAAAAGGCATTGAAAAAATTTTAAGCATATGACAACCTCTGAATTTACCTGAACCAGGGGTTCTTTTTTTTTTTTTTGGTAAGGCAATTGGGGTTAAGTGACTTGCCCAAGGTCACACAGCTAGTATGTGTCAAGTGTTTGGTCTGAGGCCTGATTTAAACTCAGGTCCTCTTGACTTCAGGGCCGGTACTCTATTCACTGCACCACCTAGCTGCCCTGAAATCATCACTTTTTTTTGTTGTTTTGTTTTGTTTTTTTGGCTAGGCAATGGGGTTAAGTGACTTGCCCAGAATCACACAGCTAGTAAGTGTTATGTGTCTGAGGCCAGATTTGAACTCAGGTCCCTCCTGAATCCAGGGCCAGTGCTCTATCCACTGCGCCACCTAGCTGCCCTTGAACCAGGGGTTCTTAACCAGGATATGCAGAAAAGTTACAAGAACTCCTGACCTAAACCTTCTATGAACTGAAGTTTAGTTTTCTCTAGGAAGAAAGGAAGGAAATAAGTATTTTTTAAAAGCCTACTATGTGGCTAAGCATTTTTTATAGATATTATCTCATTTGATCCTCACAGCAACCCTGTGGGTGGTCCCCATTTTATAACTGAAGAAGTTAACAACTTTCCCAGAATCACAATTGGTGAGTCTCTAAGTGTCACTGAGTTTTTTTTAACTCAAGTCTTCAGGACTCCAGGCCTAGCATTCCCATGGTGGAAACTGATCTTGAGGTGGTGAAAAATCTCTTCCTAATCCCCTGTCTCATCCAGATTCTCTTTTTTCAGTCTCTTGTCATGTTTTCTTTGGTCTTTCCTACTCAGAAAAAAAGTATGAATTTTGATAATGGGTAAAAATCCTGTTACCATTGACTGCATAGCGCTAACTACATGAGCTATGTTTTTCATTAGACATAGTCTGTTACATAGGGGGGAAAAATCTAACAAACCAAGCTGAAAACCCACATCATAAAACATACCATGCCTATTTAACCCATAAAGAAAATAGTGACCTGAAGGGAGAGGCCTATAAGAGGTCATTCAGTTTGTGATGATAGGAACACTTCTAGGACAATAAGGTACTGAGGCAAAGGAAATAGAAATGCTATGTAGCAAAACTGAAATAAGTTAAACAGACATGTATAAGAGCTGGAGTATCTAATAAATGCTTCCTCCATGTGAAGGAGTGGGCAAACCCAATGTTATCTGAAGCTGGGTGTAGACCTGTGACCTTTCCTGACTTGGGTGGGACACTAGGTGGAGAGGCTGAAGTTTGTCATTAAGACTGAAAAAGCCAAAATTAATTGGAAGGCCTAAGGAAGTAAATCAGCATAGAATTTATTAAAGGTTTTTCAGAAGTGCACCAAGCTTACTATACTCTGCAACAGTTCACATCATCATCATTAGCATATATATAAAACACTTTAAGGTTGCAAATTTGTGTTTCCAGATGAATTGCAAGTTTACATAGACAGGAACCATAATAGGCTCTCTTTTTAGTTCTACTTCCAGGTCACTATGTTCTAGTCAATAGTTCATAAGATCAAAGATACAGAGCTGGAAGGACCATCAGAGACCCTTTCATTCAACTCCCTTGTTTTACAGATCAGGAAACTGAGGGCCAGAGCTTTTTAAGCAACTTTTAGGTTTTCTAGTACTTGGCTTGCTTCTGCTAGATAAGTGGTAAAGAATACAAATTTCACTTAATGCTTTCATTTTTTGAATGAGGCTGTAAACTTCCAATAACTGGGAAATGAGAGCAAACAGTAAACAGAAATAGGCTCATTTTGACCCAAAGCATTGATGACAACCTAAGGTAATTGAATCGATAGAGTTGAGACTTAGAAGGGACCTCAGGCATGTAGTCAAATCTATACGTGGGCAAGAAACCCATTTGCAACCTTCTAAGTGGCCACCCAAACATTATTTAAAGGTCCCCCGTGATAGAAGTTCACTACCTCTTGAAGCAACTCATTCCACTTTTGGAGAATTCCAACTATTAGGAAGTCTTTTCTTACATGGAGCTAATGTAGATCTCTCTGCAAAATCTACTCCAAGCTTCTCATTCTCTTACCTCTGCAGTCAAATAAGAATCTAAAGGCCCTGAGTCATCTCTTACTTAAATTGAGTGATTTGACTTGATGAGTCTAATCTCTTTTCTACCAGATAACTTTTCAAATATTTAAAGTCAACTATCACGTGCCCCCAAGTCTTCTCCTTTCCTGGTTAAACATCCCAAACTCTTTCAACAAATCACTGTTGTCTGCAATGATGAAATTAATTTTAAGTCCACTAACCATCCTCTAGATATAGCCAGCTTGTCTTTCCTAAAATGTCATGCCCAGGACTGATCATACTCAGACCTTCAGATTTATTCTGGTGGTTTGAGAGTTTAGTGAGACTATCATTTGCCTTGTTTGAGACACTTTGTTTCCAGAATTGAATGTCTATCACATTGTTGATCCATATTGAGTTCATGGTCCACTAAAACTCCAAATCTTTTTTTTTTTTAATATGGATTTCTGTCTGGTTCCATCATGTCCTTGATTGAGCAAGCAAACATTTATCCTTCCTTACCTTTCTGCCTTATAGAATCTCTTGCTTCCTTCAAAACTTAGTTCATATCACCTCCCATAGTAAATCTCTCCTGATATACCTGGTTGCTAGGCTCCTGGAAATCACTTTATGTGTATGTGCATTTAATATTCTATGCACATATTCTTCACCCTAATAGAATGTAGGAGGAGGTGCAGAAGCTGCTTTGTTTTTGACTTTGCCAGTACCTTGATATCTCCTTTCCCCCATTGGCAACAGCTTCTTGTAGCAGAAGCACATAGTTAGAATAGACATGCTTGCAAGATCCTTGAGAGGGAAATCCAAGGATATTGTTTCCTGAACCCTAGTCTTTTGTGAGAGGTGTCTGGAAAAGAGAGAGCTTGGTGCCTGGTTTCTAGATATTACTGAGATTCTGAGGGAGCAGACCTGGGAAGGCTTCTCTGTGGGTCTCTGTGTAAGAGTGCTGGGTCTCCCTCTAAGCACCCACTAGGGTATTGGTCAAGGTCTTCAGCTAAACCCAAAGCTGGAAGAGGAGGTGGAGACTATACTCAAGCACCAAGCCCTGATGTTGTACCCAATGAGAAGCATCAGGAGACATTAGGGTCTCTGCAGTCCTGAAAATTCAAGTTGTGATTCTTTATGTTATCCCCAAGTGGAGAGGTCTTTAGCATGAACTCTATTCTTGCTTGCTCTCTCCATTATGTTGATAGTATGTATATTGATAGAGAGTGTGCCCTAGGTTTTGGGGGAATGCTCTATTGTAAACCTTCTTACCGTGATATTGTTTAAGTGCTTCTGCTTTTCAGTAACTGTGTCTTCTGATTGACTATTGAAAGACAAACGTACATGTGAGAGCTCATGAACTACTTTAGGTGTATGAACGTTGCAGATCTACACAGTACTTTGACTTTAGATCAGCTGTCTGACCCTACCTGTTACCCAGGATAGAGAAGGGGGAAAGACACAACATATATGCTAAAATCTAAAGCATCAAGGGGTCATGGTTGATTAAAGATGAAAAAATATCCTTGAATTTTTTATGTATTGATAGTAAAATATTTAAAAATCTATCTATTTTGGGATCTAAAGCACATATTTACCCAATACTGTCCAATCCATTTCAAGATGTGATCCTTTAAAAAAATCTTGTTTGGAAATGAAACTAAACTAAAATTTCACTTGGAAACTAAATTTAGATCAAGTCTGCAGATGATGACCCCTGGATCCTAGTGGTGGTGTTCAGTAAATTAGCCTGAGGACAGAAGGGTCAATTTATTTTTTCACTTAATTTTCTTTTTTATTATAAATGTAGCAAAATATCTTCAAACATGGATATTCAATGAACAAAGAATAGAAAAAAGAGACTTGCATATAAACTTGTGAACTTCTGTTACATATAGTTTTTAAAGGTTTATTTTTAAATGTTGGTAACAAAATTACCCCACTTATATATGCCCCCTTCTTAAATTCTTTCTTGCTATCTTCTGTTTTTTTTTTAAAATGTCACTGAAGCTTCACTTCCTTCCTTCTTTCCTTCCTTCCCACTATTACTTTCCACTAACTCTTCCCTATTTCCCAGTGAGCAGGCAATTCCCAAACATTCTGAGGAACACGTTTCTTACAAGCACTGAAGATACCCAAACCACATAGTTGGGGAAAGGAAGGAGAGCATCCTGGGAATGAGGTGGCTCAGGAAGGGATATACTGAAGCAACCATGTGCCAGAAACCTGCACTGACACACTTATAATATATTGTAGTAGATAGTGTATTTGACTTGAAGTCAGGAAGACCAGAATTCAAACTCTGTCTTAGATACTTCCCAGCTCAGTGACCCTGGGCAAGTACCTTAACCTCTCTCAACTGCAGCTTTTCCTATCCATAAAATGGGAAAATTAAAAATATCTACCTCACGGGGTTGATATGATATATATTAAACATGCTTTGCAATATTTGAAGTGCCACATAAGTGTTAGCTAGTATAAGCATTATTACATTTGCATATGTACATAAGCACACTGGAAAACAATCTAAATATGAGGACATTCAGAGGTAGAGTCTGACAATAATAGTAACTCACATCTATAAAGTGTTTTAAAGTTGACAAAGTACTTTCCACAAATTTTCATATTTTATGAGATTTGGTAATTAGTGGCCCCAGTATTATGACCCCCATTTTATAGATGAAGCTCAAACTTACCCAGTCACAAAGTTTAGGGTCAAGGGATAGCATCAAATTTATCTTCTTTGGCTCCATATCCTGGGTTCCTTCCCCTATCCTATACTGAGGTCTCTACTTCATTTGTTGCTTTAAGAATGTGTTTCAGGGTGTTTGTGTATGTGTTAATTAACTTTTATTTTTATTTTTTTTTGCTTAAGCTCCTGTGATTCCATAGGTGTAGGAAAACCTAGAGAGGAACTTCCTTTATCAGTATGTATCATTACTTTTTCTGTAATTTATAATCCTAGAGAATTGCCCCCAGGAAGCGAAGAAGTGAGATGATTTTGTCCAGTGCCACAGAGCTAATATGTGATAAAGATAGAACTTAAAACCAGGTGTTCCTGACTCTGAGACTTCCTCTCATATTTATATTTCTCTAAGTAAATGAGCTAATGTTGGTGTTGAGCAATCTTTTGGCTATAGGGAAAATTTTGTTTTAATGGGATATGACTGATGTATCTAGGGGTGGGTGTCTTGTACCTCCTGTGGAGAGAGGCTATAGAAGATCATTTGGTTCAAAGACATCCCTGTTTCATCACAGCAGGGGCTGAGGAAAAACCAATTGTAGCTATATTTCCATCTGTCCATCTTTCTCATCTGGCTTTTGCTCTTCCTGAGTAGATCCCTCTTTGCCAGTTTCTTATTTGTTGTTTAAAAAGTGCATTGTATGTGTGCATGCACACATACACACATGTGATAATTCAGGATGTGATCAAATTGATTGGTGTAAAAAGTTTGAAAAGTCTGTTCTATATTTTGTTATTCCATTAATATTACTACAATAATACTACAATAGGAGGATACTAATGATTTTCTAAAAAAAATTATATTTTACATACTTGGAGCAAGGGACTCATGAAGCAGACTATTCAAATGTATTCTAAAACTATATGCTAATTATGCATTTCAAATAAAATATGAAATTTACTTTTTGCCAAGAACACGGAGACCTGGGTTGGAGGTGGTAATGTAGAGGTGTTAATTTGCAATACTGATTTCAGAGATGTAATTATGAGTCCTGCAACTTTTTCATTTGCTTTTGAAGGCCCAAAGTCATATGGATTTCACAGGAAATGTGGGCTGCCATAGAATATTGAAATGGCTCAAGCAGAGTGCTAGAGAAATACTTTGTGGTCAGAGTAGGCCACATTTCCCCCTTCCAAATCTGGTTTGCATAAAACCTATTTTCTATAATCTGAGTTATTTTTTAGTGTATCTGTATCTGTATCACTTTTTTTCTTTCAGAGAGTTCTCAGTTTATTACTGTGGCTTACATCTGAAGCATTATGGTACATATCCAACAATTTGATTAACAAGCACTTAGTAAGTGCCTACTATGTCCCTACTATGGAGAAGCTAGGTGGTGTAGTGAGTAGAGTGCCGAGCCTGAAGTCAGGAAGACTCATTCTCCTGAGTCAAATCCAACCTCAGACACTTACTAGCTGTGTGATCCTGGGCAACTCGCTTAACCCTGTTTGCCTCATTTTCCTCATCTGTAAAATGAGCTGGAGAAGGAAATGGCAAATCACTTTAGTATTTTTGCCAGGAAAATCCTAAATGGGGTCTCAAAGAGTGGGACACAACTGAAAAACTACTGAGCTGAACGTTCAGGAACTATAATAGGTACAGTATATACAAAGATGAAAACAAAACAGTCCCCTGGCCAGAGAAAGTTTAATTCTACTGGAGGGAGGTGGGGAGGGAACATGGCATAGCTGACATTAATAGAGCTCTTTTACATTTGTAAAATACTTTACTTTTCTCCTTTCAATCTTATAACCCTTCTGTTTGGCATTCGAAGTCTGAAACATTCTGGCTCCGAAGGTTTCATCTCTATTACTTTATTCTTTCTCACACACTTCAAGTGCTGGCCAAAGTGACCTACCTGGCTGTTTTTCCAAAAGGACTTTCCATCTTCCGCCATGAAATTCCATCTTCTATCTCTATGCTGAATGCTCTTTTTCCACACTTTGACCTCTGGGAATCATTAGCTCCCTCCAAAGCTCATGTTCCCCACACTCCCAAGTTGCTACGCTTCCTCCCATTATTTAGTATTTGTTTAAAAAAATAAATACAATAATAAATATGATAATAAAAATAAAATATAAAAATAAATTGTTTGTAAACCTGCTGTCTCTCCCAAGTAGAATGGATACTACTTGAGGGCTGGGGATAGTTCACTTTCTTTGTACTCCCAACGGCACCAAGGAGGTGTTTAATAAATACTTGTTGAGTTCAACTGAGTTGAACAACATTGTGGGGTAGATATAGCTATACATAGAGTAAATTTACAAGTTTGCAAAGTAAATACCAAGTAATTTTGGGAATGAGGGGAAAATACTGACAACTGAGGGCGATGGATCAGGAAAGGCCTCTAGCAGGACATGGAATAATAACAATCACAGCAACAAGAATATTGATAATATTCATGTAGTACTTTAAGGTTGGGAAGATGCTTTACATATTATCTTATTTGAACACAGCTAGGTAAATGGGAAAGAGGAGACAGAAGGGGAAGAGAGGGGAAGTAAATAGCATTTACTTTATATGATGCTTACCATGTGCCAAGCATTGTGCTAAGTGCTTTTTTTACAAATATCTCATTAATAAAACAATGACAATAATAGCTAACATTTATATAGCAACGCTACATGCCAGGCACTGTGCTAAGTGCTTTTTACAAATATTATCTCATTTGATCCTTACAACTCTGAGAGGTAAGTGCTATTATTATCCTAATTTTTAATATGCTCATACTGCTATTAAAACATTTCATCTTGGAGCAGCTAGGTGGCACAGTTGATAGAGCACCAGCCCTGGAGTCAGGAGGACCTATGTTCAAATCTGGCCTCAGACACATAACACTCACTAGCTGTGTGACCCTGGGCAAGTCACTTAACCCCAATTGCCTCATCAAAAAAAAAACACAAAAAACCAAACAAAAAAAAATTTCATCTTTCCCAGCTGAAGCACTGGACAACTTTGAGACAAACTGAGGGGAAATGAGGCAACGGTGAAGTGACTTGCCCAGGATCATGAAGCTAGTGAATGTCTAAGGCTGGATCAGGCCTAGCACTCTATGTACTGTGCCATAATTAAAGTATCCTAATATATCACAAATAGCCATTCCAGTAAATCATATGTTCTTGACAAATAATTCCTTTCCTCATAGAAGATAAACTCTTAGGAAAGTTTAAAAATTAACCTTGCCTAATTTTTTCCTTTTGCTAGTCCAGCTCTGAAGATAAACATAGCACTCAGATCTATCAACTTGACATCTTTGTAAGATACCAAACATTAATCGCCATTTAAAAGTGCAGAGTGTATTCAATTAAATGGTAATTTCCTGATCATGCAGTACATGCTTAGCACTAGGTAGTTAAGGACAAATACAAAAGATATATATGATTGGTCCCTGCCCTCATGAAGTTCATAATCTTTTGGGGGAGATAAGACTTACTATGGACTGACAATCAGCTATCATGTACTTTAGGCTGGAAAAAAAGTACCTAAATTCTACAACAACCACACTTACAGGTAAATCATAGTTCTAACTCGTCATGAATGGATACTCAACTCAAATGGCCAAAGGCACGTAGACCACAGACCTCATAACTTACACAGCAGGAATAAATTATTCAGGAAAAGAAATCAGATCACAGAAAATGAACCTGATTATAGTTTGACAGAGAAGATTGATACAGAAATCATTCCCTATCAGCAGGGTAGAACCAGACCATTAACTTTTTAGAGTGAAGATCAAAATTAATACAAAACCAGAATGAAAAAAAAAAAGGCATGGTGAGCAATTCAAATAACTCCAAACTAATTCATTTGAACAAGTTACTGATGCAATCTGAACATTTTCCTGATAAATCTATGTTAATTATATAAAAACTTCACTATAATTAGTCTTTTTTTCTCTATTCTGCAAACACTTCCTCTTGTTCATCTGTTTCCTTCATGTACTACTCTTTGTGACCTTATTTGGGGTTTTCTTGGCAAAGACACTTGAGTGATTTGCCATTTCCTTCTCTAGCTCATTTTACAGATGAGGAAAATGAGGCAAACAGGGTTAAGTGAGTTGCCTAGGGTCACATAGCTAGTAAGTGTCTGAGGCGGGATTTGAACTCAGGTCTTCCTGTCCAGTAAGCCACCTAACACTTTCTCTACCCTGTCCTATCTGATTTCCACCCTGGCTTGCTGATAACACCCCTAGTCCTCCATATCCATCCTCCTCCATACACTTTGGTCTCCCACAGAGATAGTCAAACTTAGCTTTAAATAAGGTAAGACTATTTTGGATTCAGGCCTGTTCTTTCATGAATGTTGCTGAGAGCTCAGCACATTGTGGGAAATTTGTTCACTGCCTCAGTTGGGAGAGATGAAATGTTTTAATAGTGGTGTTTATGTTCTCAGTTCATAGATAACTAAAAAATAGCAAGATTTTACATCAGGCTTTGAAATGAAAAATGTGACCCACTCAACAGAAATACAAATTTCATCCATTTCATTCCCTCCCCCACGCCGCTAACCCTCAGGCTCTCTTAATATTATTAGTCTTCCTCCAGCTTTTCCTTCTCACTCCCAGATTTCTGAGTCACCAAAGAGGGAGGGAGACCCAGCAGGCTGTCTGGCCAAGTTTTGCAGGTTTAGCTTTCTCACGAAAAGCAGACTTAAAAGGTTTCCTTTCAGAAGTCCCTGAGGCTCTTCAGATGGTCTAGAGTAGAAACTGTCTTGGGATCCATGATGAAGCAGAGACCAAAATCGTAACAGGCAGGGGGAGTTCAAAAGGGTAATGTCTGCCCACAAGTGGCTTTTAGGCCAGCAAGCCTTTGCTTTGGGCCAAGTCTGCAAAAGCCTGGTCTTGTAACAGACTTGTGCAGAAAGAGCAGCCTCTGAAATGCACATGGGAAAATATGTCCAGGACTCTCAGACTCCAAGTTTGATTTTAACCTTTAAAGTCTTGCCCTTAGAGGAATTAAATCCTAAAATTCTTTCCCCTTAAAGATAGATGTTCACCAAAAAAGCCTGAGTGTTTTTTTTTTACATTAGAAAATAAAATCCAACTTTAGGCCAGTTTTGACTGCTGTCTGTTAATACATGACCATGGGTGTAAACCCACATGGACCTCTAAATAGTGTATGAGCTTTTCTGGAGCACTTGATTTATACAGTCAGAAAAAAAGCTCATTAAAACAAAATTAGTGAGGGCAAAACCTAAGCATGGTGCTGATCAAAAATAAACACTGTCACAAAACAGGCAATTTCACTTTCAATCCTAGTGCTGCTACTTGCTGTCTGTGTAATCGGGACAAGTCACTTCTTCCTCTAGGTCTCAGTTTCCTCATCTGTAAAATGAGAAAATTGGACTACATCAGAGGTTCTTAATCTAGGATTCAATAAGGGAAACAAAAATTATATCTTTCTTGCAATATATTTGGTTTCCTTTGTCATCCTATGTATTTTATTTTATGCACTGAAAAATATTATTTTGAGAAGGCCTGCATAGACTTCACCAGACTACATGATGGGTTAAGGACCCCTAGACTAGAAAATCTCTCAGTTCTCTTCTAGCTCTAAATTCTATGATGATCCTACTAGATAACACTTTGGGGGTATTTATTTTTCTTCACTGATTTATTCTTCTCATCAAAAGAAGCCAGCTAATTTTCCACATTCCTAATAAAAATTAGTTCAATCAGCTGTAGCATACATTGGAATTTTGTAGGCTAGAAGGTAATGACACTCCCAAAAGAACTGTTGACCCAATGTTCTAGAGTAAAAGGTACTAGGTAAGTAGGTGAGACAGAGAACCATCCCTGTGAAGGTAGGTACCTGCTAATCTGTAAGAGAAAACAGCAGAAGAGAGAGAGGCAGGAACAACATTTATGGTCTCAGAGGGCCAAGCACCACGCACAGAATATAGGTGATAAAGTGAACTGAAGACATGAGCATAAGCTGCTACTTATTATCTTGTAAGTATCCCTGAGGCATGGTGGGACATAGAACTCATGATGGAAATAAGGCAAGGAAAGGGTATACCTGATGCCAAAGAAACAAGTCTAATAGGAGAGGAGGGAGAAATAGCACAATATATGTTAAGAATAAAAATTCAATAAAGATTTACTGCTGGTTGGCCATGTAAAAGGCACTGAGCTATGCATTCAGGACGTGGTCCCTGGCCTTAAGGAGCTTATTATATAAGAGAAATAAGAAAATATGCACAAACCACTATAATACAAGAGTGAAATGGTCAATGCTATAGGTGGGGCACAAACAAAATGTTATCATATTTCTCACTCGGGGAGAGGGAGACTTTTTTTCTGGTTTGTAGGGAGTAGAAAGAGGAGAAGAAGGAGGAATGAAAGAAGGTCACAGAAGAGAGGAAATATTTGAGTGCCTTGAATGATGACAGTATTTCGACAGGTGCAGATGGTGAGGGGAGGGGATTACAGTATGGTGTGAGCAAGGGTTCAAAGATAGATTTTAGCAAGGTTTGCAAGTCTCTCACAATATCCCTTTGAATGAAATGGGAGAAAAAATGGCTTGGATGACAATACTGTTAGGGAGATTTGTAGCTGAAAGGCATGATGGTGTAGGGGATAAAATGTATCAAGAGAAACTTAGATGTGAATTTCATCTGTGAGACCACAGGTAATTCACTTAAACTCTATAAAGTTCTGTTTTCTCATCTGTAGAATGGGTATGCCAATTCTCTCAAAAGGTTTGTGAGGATAAAATTAGATGAATGCATGTAAACTGCCATATAAAAATAAAAACATTATGTAAATATCCACTACCATTTCTATTATAGCTGACTGAGCAATCATATCCAAAGACCTTTGATTAATACAGTATTGTAACTCTGGATAGAGGTCCTTAGCAAGGTGTCATAGGACTCTGTCCAACATCTTTTTTTCTTTTTTCCTGATGACTTGAATGAAGGCATAGATAGCATGCAGATAAAATTTTAGGATTATGCTGATTCCAGAGGGATAACTAACATACTAATTGTCAGAATCAAGTTTGAAAAAGGTTGTGACAATTTTCATCCCAGAATCACAGCCTAAGAAGGTGAAAGATAATATGAATAAATGTCAAGATTTGCTCTTATATTCAAAAATTCAATTATATTCAGATAGTTCTGCAGATTTGTAAAAAACCTGGGGATTTTATTTGACTATAAGCTCAGTATATGTAACTGACATGACATATCATATCAGCTACATATACTGAGCTTATAACCAAATAAAATATTTATAATTATAAGAATTAAAATTATAAAATTATGTAGTATTTATTATGGCATCAATATTATAATATTGATATTATATTATATTGTATTAATATGTATGATATTGTATTTATATATTATACACCAATTATAGTATAAGTATTATATGTAAATGAACAATATTATGAAATGAACAATTTTAAAGACTTTTATAAACTGATGAGGAATGAAATGAGTAAAACCAGGAAAATAATTTATGCCACAACAATATCACTATAAAAACAAATAACTATGGAAGCTGTAAGAACTATGATCAACACAATGACCTTCTGTGATTCCGGGGGACTGACACAGAGGTGGTAGATTCAGGGTGCGGAATAAACTACATTTTTAAAAACACAGTCAGTGAAAGAATTTGTTTTGCTTAATTATGCATATTTCTCACAAGGAATTTGGTTTTCTTTTCTTTTCCAGTGCAGCAGGGGGTAGAAAGGAGAAAAAACAAAACACAACAAAACACACACACACACACACACATATACATACACAAAATCTGTCATGGATTATTTATAAGGTATAATAGAAAAAGTGCTAGAGTTGGATTCAGAGAAACTAGGTTCAAATTCTGACCCACTATTTAACACTCTTGAGCCTTTGGGCAAATCACTTCATTTCATGAGTCTTAGTTTTCTCATCTTTAAAATGAGGTAGTATTGTTCAGTTGTTTCTGTTATGTCTGACTCTTCATGACCCCATTTGAGGTTATCTTGGCAAAGACAGTGTAGTGATTTGCCATATCCTTCCCCAGCTCATTTTATAGATGAGGAAATTGAGGCAGAGTTAAGTGACTTGCCCAGGGTCACACAGCTAGTAAATGTCCAAGGCCAGATTTAAACTTAGGAAGATGAGTCTTCCTGATTCCAGGCTCTGCCCTCTATCTACTGTACCACTTAGCTGCCCCTAGAATGGGTAGATTTTTTGGGTGACTTTTGGAGTTTCTTCCGATGCTAAGATTCTATGATTTCTGAGTTAAAGCCTCCGCTCAGACACTTATTAGCTGTGTGACCTTTGGTAAGTCATTAAACCTTTCTCAGCCTTAGTCTCCTCATTTGTAAAATGGAGATAACATCCCCTCCCTCTCAGGGATATTATGAAGATCAAATATGATAACATATATAAGCCATAAAATATTTATATTATTGTTATTACTACTGCTCCCATTATTATTATTCTGTAATTATGTTACAGATGAGTTACTGATGACTAGAGGTTCCCAAACTTATTTTGCTTACCACACCCTTTAAAAAAATTATTCAGCACTGCCCTGGAAATCCATTTTCTTTAACCCTTTAATGTTGTTTTTAAAAGATTTGTGTCATTCTAAACAACTACAGCCCCCCACCCCTGATTGTTCCAGCGCCCTGCAGGAGGCAATATCGCCCACTTTGGGAACCTATACTAGACTCTCCAAAAACTGCCAAAAAGAGAGCTCATAGTGTGTCAAATAAAACACTTATTTATTATGGAGCTACCTAGAAACCATGGAGTAGAGAATGGGAATAGAAGGATGGGGAGAAGTACCTATGACTGCTCCTTCTTTACTTTGCTTCAGAACTCATTCTTGTAGTGCTTTCTCCTATCACACCCCTGCATCACACTGGGCAGATGCCAGGGGTGCAGTAGTTGAGAAAAAGTCATCCGGCTGCTTTTGTCCCCAACCTGCCAACAGTTAACGATGATACCACAGTGGAAAGTGAACATGACTGGGCGAGCCCTGAGCACCGGATGGCAGAATGCCAACTGGAAGTAACTCCAAAATAGATTAGAATGGAACCTCAAATGCTTTCATTCATTTTGACCTATGCCAAGAAAGTACTCCCTCCCCCTGATTAAAAAAAAAAAAAGAAAGAAAGAAATCCATTTAGCAATTCAGCTGTTTATTTGGCTTACAATCATAGGAAAAGGGCAGAATTGCTTACCTCACTAGCTGCATTTCCAGATCCTGAATCTGCACTTAAAAGAATATACAGTACAGGATTTCCTTCATTACTAGTGACTTATAGATGACAAATTTCTTAATTAAAATCCATTTTCTAGCTTCTAATGTGACTTTTTTGGAAGCAAGATTAAAATCTGCAGTGCAAAGCAAGGTAAACCTATAGCAGATATAGTTCAGCATTCTGAGCTGCCTTAGGACCTGACCTACTCTGAAAAGATCTGATGACTGATGACAGTCTATGTTAGCCATTGATAGAATGGTTAAATTGGCTAAGCTGGATACCTTTCCCTTTGGTATCTTCTGTACAGTTCCCCTGAACCTGCCTTCCAGAACTTCTCCCCACTTACTTCTCCCCACTTACTTCTCTGCATCTAGGGCTACCTCCTACCCCATTTTTCCTTATTTATTCATTCATTTATTTATTGTTTTAAAAAATTTCCCTACTTAATAGTATCCCTATGCCTATCCATTGAATCACAAATTTAGATAGAAGGGACCTTACAGCTAATTTGGTCCAACCCCTTCATTTTATCCTCACAAAAATGGGGCAGGATAGAGTGTGTAATTCCGAAGACTATATAGATTGCAGAGAATATGCTAAATTGCATTGGTAGGGGGAATTTCTTTCCCCTAGTGCTCTCTATGCTAATGAAATCACAGGTCTCATCCCTATGCCTATCTATTGGATCATGAAAAGACCTTACAGCTAATTTGTTCCAACCCCTTCATTTTATAATGATATTAAGTCTGATAACCTCTATCCTCTATTACTTCTGAAAGGTCAGGTTGGTGGGAAAGCTCTCCATTGGCACTGCCTTTGCACCTTGTTGTACAGCCCTGGCCCTTTGTCACCATCTGCCTTGGGTCTGGGGGCCCTGGGTTGAGCTTGTATGCAGACAGGGATAGTGGTAGTGGAGCGGAGAGGCTGGCAGGCTGGGAGAGAAGAGAGTCAGAATTCTCACTTCTTCCTACCATCCCCAGATAAGCAGGTATGGTCTAACTTGAAATGCAAGAATAATTAAATAGGAAGCTAGCAGACTTTGCACAATGGTAAGCATCTTCCAGCATCTATGTCTGTGTTTTCCTACCACTGGTATACCAAGTTTCCTATCCCCCAACCTAAAAGTCACTTCCCTGCGTCCTCCCAAGATGTGAACGTTCCTAGTTATATAGTTCTAGAGCAAGGGAAAAGAGGTGGGTAGCAGTGCAATCCATCGATACCCAGAAACCTAAAGGAAGCTGCTTAACACATTGGGTAAACCCCTGTTGAGGATTTAAGGGCCAAATAATTTGGACAAGTTGCACCCTGTTGGAGGAAGAATGCTCATTAATGACATGACAGATTTTTCTAACACCACGCAATTCAATATGATACAATTAATTAGTATTGTTTAAAGGCCTATAATGTGCAGAATGATGAGTTAGATCAAGTGGAAATACTAAGATAAAGAATAGAAATGGGTCCCTGCTCTCATATTTTAATTTTCCTTATCTCCTTCTCTACTTCAAATTTCTTTATCGTCCCAATCTGAAAGGTCTGAAAACCTCATCTAAACTCCCAAACCAATTACCCAAACTAAAATGCTGGAAAATTCTGTAACACTGGCCTTCATGACCTCTTGATCTCATGAAAGGTCACTTAGCCTCTTAGCTTTCTAAACTTCAGTTTTCATTTTCCATAAAGTAAGGTTAGGCTAGATGATTTTTAAGCTCATCCATTTCTAAAATTCTAGCATCTATGATTTAAATCAAATGAGATCATTCATATGAAAACATTTGAAAATCTTAAGATACGACACTGTTGTTAAGTATTGTTTGCTATTATTGTGCTCCAGAAGGATTAGGGATGGTGGAGTTCACTAGAGTCTTTCAAATTTAATACTGGACAATAGGCCTTTAGGCCTTAGTGGACCTTAGCCTTGGGGAAGCAGTAGAAAGTTTCCTCTTTGAATTCTTTATTTGGTCTGTTGGATTCTCCTCTTTACCTAAATTACATGAGACCATAGACACATTGAGGTCTATAAGTGGGCCAATAATTTCATCAAATCAGACAAACACTGAAAGTTTAATAGCATGTGTTGTAACCTTTCTTACCAAATTTTCTGTCCAATTCTACTCTCCTAATATGCCAAAAATCTAATGTGCAAATGGATTGATGAGATGCTATTCTGTCTTTTGCCATCTAAACCAATTTTTCCAAAGTACTATCTGCATCCTGAGGGCTACTGTATGGAATTTTAAGATACAACCCCGAAGAATAAGTTAAGTTTTATGAGACAATGATTTAAACAACCAGGAATGAATACATACATATTTGATCATGAAGATAAACAATCCCTTAGTGCTCATGAAAGCTATTAAATCAATTTCTCATAACATGTCCCATAAAATTATCTTTCTTCCTTTCTTTCCATCCTGAACAAAGGTCACGGTGAAACAGGACTTGCAGTTTGGGAACTGAACCATTACAAAGTTATAAAACCTAAGCCTTGTTTATGGAGAAAGAATGATCAGAATTTCAACCCTTAGCACATCCAGTCCTTTAACGACTGAAGGTAACGAGAGCTATGATAGGAAGAATATTTCCTAGCTTCTTCTCCCTTTACCACCCTCCAAACAAAGGTAATTGAAGTGAGCTAGGAATTGAGAATCCTCACTTTTATTCTTGGTTTTGCTGAGATAATAGCTTATTGTCACATAGCACCTTAACTTATTTGATCACTCTTAACAACCCTGTGAGGCATGTAGTAGCCACACATACACAGAGTTTCCTGTATCTTGTTGGCACCTCTCACTGTGGAAATTCCCTCTACCAGATACTGATTTGCAAATTTTCTGTAACTTATAGTCTTAAAGGCGCAGTGCAGTGAATAGGGCACCAGCCCTGGAGTCAGGAGGACCTGAGTTTAAATCTGACCTCAGACACTTACTAGCTGTGTGACCCTGGGCAAGTCACCCTGATTGGCTCTGAAAAAACCACCCGCCACCACCACCAACAACAAAAAACTTACAGTCTTAAAGAGTCATTTGGGGCACTAATAGGTAAAGTGATTTGCCCTTTGTTACATAATGTAGTCTGTGTTAGAGGCATGACTTGGACATAGGTCTTCTTGTTTCCTAGGTTGGCGCTTTATCCATTATTATCAAGCTGCCTCTCAGCACCCATGTTATTATCTGAGGCTCAGAGAAATCCAATGACTTGCCCAAGGTCACACACATGGAAGAGTCAGGACTTGAACACTTATGGCTCTTAGTCCAATACTTTGGTAATGAGTTATATGACCTTGAGAAAATGACTTCACTTATCTGGACTTCCATTTCTTCATCTGTAAAAGGCAGAGATTAGATGAGAAGATATCTAAGGTCCCTTCCAGCTCAAAAATTCTATGATTCTATAAGTCCTATGGAAAGGGAACAAGAAACAGTGTCGCCTTCTGGTATCCTAGAATGGGTACACTGGGAGCACCATCCAAGACAACAGTGTAAGAACGTGGAAAATCATCTCTGTTGCTCCATTGCAGTTCTCTGATTGGGGAAATACTCCTAAAGATGAGCTGGAGACAAAGTCATTTTGGAAAATACTGTGGGAAAAACAAACTTGAGTGAAAAGCATATCCTGAAAACCTTCTTAATGTGAAAAGGCAAAAATAATTTGTGGCACCCAGCAGTATCATAGGATAATGGTGCAGTGTATAGAGTGCCAGGCTTGGAGTCAGGAAGACCTGAGTTAAAATATGGCCTCAGACACTAGCTATATGACCCTGAGCAAGTCACTTCACTCTGTTTGCCTCAGTTTCCTCATTTATAAAATGAGCTGGAGAAGGAAATGGCTACCACTCCAATATTTTTGCCAAGAAAAACCCAAATGGGGTCACAAAGAGTCAGACACAACTGAAATGACTCAACAACAACAATGTATCATAGTTTGGCATGTAGTTTAAGGATGAAAGGGGGAGAAAAACTCCCAAGTTCTCACCATAGGTGTGATCTTGATTCCTACAAACTTGTCTGTCCTAGCTTTTGTTTATGGGCAAAAACAAGGTCATGAAAGATAATCTATCATTTGAAAAGCATTAGTGACCTATACGGTAGAAGATTAAAAAAAAGTCAAATGATAACACTGGGAATATACGAGATATAATTGGAATGAACTAGAAAATAAGAATCCTCTCTGGATGACTAATAATATTTTAAACTTGATCATGAGGAAAGGGTAAGACTGGTGGTGAGGTCATTATAGCCCAACCTACATAACTTCTGTACTTTTAGTTTAGGAAATAAGTTTGCATGGGCATTCTTCACTGATTTTTGGCCTAGCATTTATTCTATGGTGGTGAAAGAAGCTAGGGATTTAAACTATGCACAAGTTGGGAATGTGAGGGAATAGGAAAAAAAAACACATTAAAACCTTTTTAATTTACTGTTCATGGTTACAAGTTTCCTTAGGAGACATAATATTTTTTTTTCTTTTAGCTGAAAAAAAAATAATTTGGACTAACCTTAGAAAAGCCGGGTTTAGTGTTTCCCAGTCTGTTTCCAAGCAGACTAAAATACTAACAAATTCATATCCACAGGGAGAGGTTTATGGTTCGCCCAGTTTGTATGATTCATAACGCACTGCTTATGTGCCTCAGACATTATGGTGGGACTTCTGAATGCAACATATGGCACATATATGTACCAAGTTCAATTGTTTTTTCCTTTTAAAATTTTGCCTATGACAGACTATTACACTTGTGACAGTGAAGTCACTATTGTGATTATTAAAACAAGAAAACAGGCAATGGAAAAAAGAGGAAAGAGTGAGTTTAAATCCTTGTTCTGCCACTAACCAGCTGTGTGACCTGGGACAGGTCATTTCTCTGGGCATCATCTTCCTCACTACAAAATGAGGGTATTGGATTAGATGATCTTTAAGTTTCCTTGGCTTGATCATTCTATGGTTCTGTGGCAATATTTTATTTTCACTTTTCTTCTTCAAGGGAATGTAGCACCTAAGCCTAAATTTTGATTTGAATAGGTACGAGAACCTATAGGTTAGAATGCTCTTTTGATTTTTTTTCCAAATCAAATTTGAACCCTACGAGTTGAGTAGGAAATTCTTTGACCCATCCAGGAAGGAGACAGATTCTTATACTGAAAACCAAGATAAAACAACATCACCCTAATAAAAGCAACAGACTAGAGGAGGCTAAATACAACAAATATTTAGTACCATGTGGTACTGTGTGAGCTAGGTGCTTAGAACACAAAGAAAGTTTGCCTTCAAAGTGATTACAATCTAATAAAGGTAGTTTACCAAGCACCTATCAGTTCAATCCAATTCAATCCTAACTAAAATGGGACTAGGTTCCTAATGCTAGCTTTACTGGGATTGCTTTTTAGTTTCCCTATTAAAAAATGGAAACAATAATCATCTGACAGGAATGACTGAAATAGCAAATGAATGCAACATGCCTTGAAAATGCAAAATTCAAATCTCCACATAATGTTTCTGTTATTACTGCATAGCATTTCAAGGGACATGTGAGGGACAAGCATACTACCACAACTGCCAAATAATCAATCTGGTTTCTTCTTCATTGAATACAATGAATGGGTAAAGGACTATTCGAACAGTTTGGCTTCTCATACTTTTGTTCCTTGGGATTCTTCTTTGTCCTTGAATATATAGTTTTATAACTGAAGAAGACCTTAGAGATCATCTAGTGGAGACCTCCACTTTGAAGAAGGGGAAACTGAGAGATTTTAAAGGAAACAAGCCAAATGAACAGAAGAAATCAGGTTTTAGGAAATAATACCACTTACTACAAAGTACCCACTGATATTTTGGCTATCTGTCCCACATTTCACACAATTGTTTTTCTTATGACTGTTCCCATATGAAAGTCAGAACCATGTAATGAGTTTAAGAGGCATCAGAATGGAAAATAATAGTCAGCATAATTTAATAGTATTTGAAAAGCCAAAAATATGATCTTATCTCAGGGCTGTTCTGAGACTACTAATAATTTTACTGGTATAACAGCAATGGTGTTTGCCTGTAGTTTCAGCAGGACTGAACTTAAATAAATTTGGATAATAGATATCTTTAGCATGATGATCTCCCAAAAAGAAGGTGAACTAAAAGGTAAGCTTAAGATATTATAAATCTTAATGGAAATAGTTTAACTTTTTTTTCAACACCTGAAGACAGATTATTTCTGAAGGATGGATACAATAAGCAAGAGAAAGAAAGGAACCATAATTTAAAGAAGATGTGGAAGAAGCTTCATTAACTAAAAGAGACCAAGCATTAATCTCACCATTCTACCCTCTGGATTCTTCTCTTCCTCATCTTTCTCCTTTCTTTCATAATTGTGTTCCACAGAGTAAGCAATTGATGTTTTAAAATACATTCATTCATGTTGTTTCCCTAGGGGCCCTTCCTTCTTTGAATTCCAATATTTTGAAAAAAAAATTCCATAGAACAAACTTTTAAGGGTTGTTTTTTGCTTTACTAATTCAGCTTTTAGATATAAACAAAATGAATTTCACTAATGGAATAATGGCGTAGAATAGTTCCACCCCAAATGTATACCAGAGATTCCTATAACCTGGAGTTCACTGACTTTCAAAGGGGACCATGGATAGATTTCAGCAGGTCTGTAAACTTGACTCAGAAAAAAAAATTACATCTTTCTTTTCACTAATCTTTGGTTCCTTTTTAATCCTACACATTTTATTTTGTGCGTTTAAAAAACAACATTATTCTGAGAAGGGGTCCATAGGCTTCACCAGACTGCAGAAGGGGCCATGACATAAATGACATAAAAAAAGGTTAAGAAGCCGTGTTTTAGTCTCTCATGCTAATTTCAGAGCAGATGTTTTTCACTAAGACACTTTTCACTGAGAGACTTCTTTCCCAGTCAGTGAGAATCTTCCCTTAAATCTACTTTCCAAAGCATGATTTCTTTTAACAGCAAACAATTAAGTATTTTTTTGAACAGATAAAGATATAACGACTTGTAAATAAGCCCCTTGTTTTCTAAATAGTCATGTCTTGTGATATATGACCCCATTCCCAAAGCCCACTGGTATGGTACTCTCTTCATTGGAGGAGATGAATTTCCTGTGCTAGGTGAGGAGTGGGACAGAGCTGTTGAGACTGAGAGTGTTGTGAGTGAGAGAACTCCAGTCTCCTCAGTCTCTTTAGCTGTCTTGAGTTCCTGAGTTCCTTCAGACTTTGGGTGCTTCCAACTTGGAGAAGGAAGATGGAAGCAGCCAACCCTGACTTCAGAATGCTGGAGGAAAAGACTGGGAAGAAGCCAACATAATGGAAACTGCCAGCTCCTCTTGTGTGGGCTTCTTCCCAGAGTCTTTTCCTTTAGCATCCTGAAGTGGGACCGGTCTCTTCCATCTTCTCTCTTAAAGGTCAAAGAATCTAAAGTCCAAAGAGGCTCAATAAATCAAAACAACTGAAGTGACTTAAGACTTTAGAGACTGACATTCTCTTGCTATCCACAACTCTACCTCCCTCCTCATATGGGGCATAGCATTCATTGCCATGAATGAAAAGAAAGTCCCATACCAGTAGACTTTGGAACTAGATTTACAGATAATAGTTGACTACCGAGGAATTTATAACTATAATTACTGCAGTCTGACAGGATATAATGGAAAGAGTAGTGGTTTTAGAGTCATATGATTCTAGAAAATTCAAATCCCACCTCTAATGCTCCCCCAACAGTTAGTTATCTTGAAAAAGTCGCTTAACTTCAGTTTCCTCATCTGAAAACATGAAAAGTTGGAAAATGGAATTATTCCTAGGCTGGAAAACTCTTGCTATATTCAATTTTTTAAAAATTCACATTTAAAAAATTTTCTAAAGCATATCCCTCTTTTCCAGGAAAAGGAAGAGATTTTAGACTAGGATGTTCTTAACCTCTGTCCTGTGAATTTTTTTTTTAAGTGAGGCAATCAGGGTTAAGTGACTTGCCCAAGGTCACACAGCTAGTATGTGTCAAGTGTCTGGTCTGAGGCTGGATTTGAATTCAGGTCCTCCTGATTTCAAGGCTGGTGCTCTATCCACTGCGCCACCTAGCTGCCTGAAATTTTTTTTTTAAGGAAACATTTTGATAGCTTTATTTTAATATAATTGGTTTACCTTATAATCTTTTGTATTTTCTTCTATGTATCTAAAAACATCATTCTGAGAATGAGTCCATAAGCTTCACCAGACTTCCTAAGAGGTCCATCACACAATTCCATCCTAATTTGGGACCATAATGGATTCTATCCATTTATATCCACTATATATTCTATCCATTATATTATCCATTATATCCACTATATGTATCTTCAGTGATATTTTTCCAAGAAGCCATGTCTATTGAGGGAATTAGTTGGATATACACACACACTCACACATACACACATGCAAAACTGCCACACAAAATGGGTACCCAGGATCTTGAAACTTAAAGGGGAAAGTTGGAAAATGTAGCATTAGTTATTTTCAGTAGTCAAGCGATTATTAAAATCTCTTTGACAAAAAAAAATAAAATTTTTCTTGCCTTAACATGACCTTTGTATTCTCAAATCTCCCTTTGTTTGTTACAGAGTTATAGTCAGATATTTTGACAGCTGTTTTTTTTTCTAAGAAAATTTTGTTTCTCATAAGTAGACTGGTATGTGTTGTTAATTGTTATTTTTTCCTTTCATAACTGAAGAAATGCTCTCACAACCAGTTTTAAAATAAATTAGGTAGTAGAAGTATCAATAGTCTATTTTGATAATATAAGCAGTTTTAAAATCACCCCAAACTGGCTCCTAGTTGTAGAGGTCATTAGTAAATATTAGTAATAGATATAAATATTTTTAAAAAACCACCCTTCCTTACCCACATCTGAAACTCCTGTCTAAAATTCAATGATCCGGGATCAAATGGTCTGTAAGGAACATTCAGCAGAATTTGGTAGACACGTCACAACGAATCAGTGAAGAAGCAAATACCAACAGTAAAACACCAGTTTTATTAAAACTGATTTCCAAGAGATTACACTGTGGCAGTATCACATGCATACATAACACACACACTCACACACACACACACACACACACACACACACTCTCAGTAGGCTTGGTCCTTACAATCTCCCATGTTTAAAAAAAAAGTTCAAAAATTAAGCCTATATTTACTCCTCTTCCCCCCACCAAAAAAAAAAAAAAAAAAAAACAACCCAAAAAACAAAAAACTAGAAACTGAGTGGATTTGGTGCCAGGAGAACAACAACAACAACAACAACAACAACAAAAAAAAAACAACAAAAAAAAAACACACACACACATACACAAAAACCAACCCAACAAACCCTCTTGCTTTGTATTCAATAAATCTACTTTTAAACTTGTATCTGACCTTGTAAATTCAGACTGTCAAGGCCATGGGATAACATAAGGGTTACTATATGTACCAGAGATTACTTGGTTCCATTCCAACCTGTCTCAGTGAAGTTGCTCTTGTTGTTCTGTGTTATCCTAAGGGTAATGTTTTGGAAAATGAATTCATTCTAAATCCATCCTCATATAAGAAAATACCAACTTTACCATTTAAGAAAAATTAAAGGGCATAAGCTTTATATTTACAGAGTTTCGATAAACTATTCTCTCCTCATCCCCAACTTTGACCTAGCTATTCAGACTTATTAAAGGCACCAATGATGGTGGATTTTTCTTACAAGTTAGAGGCACATTGTGGCTATTTGTCCTGTGTGTGCCAGCACTGGTACCATCCCTTTAAGTGAATATAATATATATGAAGATGCATGACAGCCTTGAACATTTTAAAGTCTTAAGTTTTCCTGTTCAAACCATAGAGTTCTTAGCCAAATGTATTATTGGCATTGGTAAGAGCTAAAAAATGTTATTAACTTGATACCCTGTATTCAAAAAATTTTTTATATGTAAAAATGAGTGCTTAGGTCCCTAAAATGAGGGGAAAATGTGATTGTATTAAAATTTCAACCTTGGAAAAGATTTCTTACCTCATATCATTACACAGAACGCAAGTTACGATTCGTTGTCTTTTGTCTATCTTGCTAAGACTTCGCTTGTAGTCAGTCATAAGACTACTATTGTTCAGCCAGGCTGATTTTTATTATTTTAAAGAACAATTCACATACTGATTCATTTTGATTCTTTTCAATAAAGTTCATTCTCTATGAGAAATCAATAACACTTGTTGGGAAAAAGATTAGACCAATGAATTCTCTGCTCAAAAACGACAGAGCAAACCTAATCCAGAAAGCCTTTGAAATCTGATTCTTTTATATTTTTTTGTTCATTCTCTCTTTCTTCTATGATAGTTTAGAATATATATACATATATGTATATATATGTGTGTGTGTGTGTGTGTGTGTGTGTGTGTGTGTATATATATATATTTCACACTTGAGAAAGCAAAGAGAACACTGGTTTTGAGGTCAGGGGTCCTGGATTCAAATCTTGGCTCTGCTATAAACTACCTGTGTGACCACTGGCCAATCACTTAACTCCTTAGGCTTCAGTTTTCTCATCTGCAAAAATGAAGGATTTGGACTGGATAATCAGTAGGGTCCCTTATAGCTTTTAATCCTATCATTTTATGATAGGTGCAGCTGACATAATTATGTGGGTGACCTCTCACTCACGTATGTTTCTTCTAGCTAGTTCCATCTCATGCTCCAAATATTTTACTTTCATTTTTAACATTGGGCATTTAAATGGAAGGGAGAAAATCACAATTCACCAAATTCTGGAAAGGCAAAATATCTTAAGCCAACATATCAGGGTTATCTCAGGGGTTAGAGTGTCTGGGTCAACAATAATTAATTTCTTACATAATCAGACAACTAGTATTTTTTTTAAGCACCTACTATGTTCTAGGCATCATGCTAAGAACTAAGGATACAAAGAAAGGCAAAAGACAATCTCTGCTCTCAAGGAGCTCTCAAATGGAAGAGACAACATGCAAACAACTAGGTACAAACAAGATATACATATGATAACCTGGAAGTAGTTTCAGAGAGAAAGCACTAAGATGAAGTACTGGGAAAGTTTTCTTGCATAAGGTAGGACTCTAGCTGAGACATGAAGGAAGCTAGGAGGCAGAGATGAAGAGGGAGAGAGTCTTAGGTATGCAGGATAGCCAGTGAAAACGCTCCAACTTGGGAGATGGAGGAACAGTAAGATCAAGGGGCTCATGTCCTTTTATCTTAGAGAACATGAAGGGAAGTAAAGAGTGAGGAGTGTGACAAGGGAGGAAGGAGTCAGGTTATGAAGGGCTTTAAAAGCCAAACAGAGGACTTTGAATTTATTCTTGGAGGCAGGAGGGAACAACTGGAGCTTACTTAATAGGGGAGAGATATGGTTATCCTTGTACTTTGGGAAAGTTAATTTGACAACTGAGTGGAGGATGGCTTGGAGTGGGGAAGAGGCTCAAGGCATATGGAGACCAACTAACTATGAAAAATGATTTCTAGACTCAGAGCTCCCACCCTCAGCCCCCTTCTGTCAAAGAAGGACATTACTGATGAAATTGCATCGAATCTTCTCATCCTGGTCAACCCCCCCCCCCCCAAGTCTGAATTGATTTAATCAAAAGGTCTGCTCAGGCTTGGGTGGAAACAGATTCTTCTGCCTAGATAGCCCAGTGCTGGGGGTCTGGTATAGTTGGGGGGTGGTCAATAGGTTTTTCCTCTGTCCAGAGGTAAACAATGGCAGGGTGATATCAGTCCCTGTTGAAAAGGTATATAAACTGGGCACCTCAACTCCCAAATTGAGCCAGTTCTGAATTGTAAATCCTATGCAATGCATGTTGCCAGCTTGAGAGAAATAAAAATATGGACATACAATCTATTTTGTTTGTCTCTTTCTTAGAACAAACTCTATGAAAGGCTGACACAACTGGCTAATAGTCCAGTTGTGAGGTGAGAAGGGCGGTAGCATCAAAGTATTAGTGGAGAGAAGAGGCCACACACAAGAGATGTTAAGAAAGCAGAAATGATAAACCTTGATAACAAATTGAATATGGGGCATGAAAGAGACTGAAGAATCAAGGATGACACTTAGATTTAGAGTCTGGATGACTGGGATGGTAGTACCCTTGGCAGTAACAGGGAAATTAGAAAGAAGTGAAGGTTGAAGGAGGAGAAGATGATGAATTCAAATTTGGGCCCATTGCATTTACTAGGACATCTAGCTTCAGATGTCTAATAAGCAGTTGGAGATTTGAAATTGGCAGTCATGAGAAAAGTTAGAACTGGATGAGTATTTGCATGGAGAGGAAAGTTGAAACCCTAGGAGCTAAGATGTACTTTTCTTCTGCTTAGTAATAATTAAAAGTAAAATTAGGAAGAGAGGTGGAAGAGGAGTATGACTCTTACTCCATATTGCAATGGGGAGGAAAGAAACTGGAATATTACTGAAAATTGAAAAAATGCCCCCAGCAGAAATATTTATTCCCAGGACTCTAAGGATACACACACACACACACACACACACACACACACACATCTCATAAACCATTAATTAGTTCAAAGTGTTAGCATTTCATTGGTGGTCTTCGTAAGCTGCTAAGCAAAGTATTTACAGGAGCTCCATAAAAAGCCTGTAATAAAGTTAGAAACATATAATAAAGTTAGAAATAAAGTTAGACAATTTATTTAACCTCTCTGGACCTCACTTTTCCCATATATAAAATGAAGATAAATTATAATTCCTTCTCTAAAGTTCTAAGGCTCTATGAAATGGATGGCCTTGGCTCCTTTGTGAACATATACCCAGCTTTCCCCCTTGTCTTCTAGGCAGTTTACTTTTAGTAGTCAAATTGAGAAGAAGGATTAACCCAGATACTCTCTCAGACCTCAATTGACCCCCCTTTAATTTCTGGGCCATTCCTCAATAAAGACCATCTTGCTCTAAGACGATTGCCCAAAATGCCAAAATAAAGGTCCTTTGTTCACCATTGGTTGTTCCTTCTGCATTTTGTTCTCTCCTGTTCTTCTCTGCCAGTTGGGTCATCAAAGCATCCATTATACACTCAGTCAACAGGTGTGAGGACAAGATTGATAAAATATCTATTGAGAGGCCTAGAGTCCAGCCTGAGCTGGCTGAACATAAACGTCTGACTTGTGGTCTTCAGTCTTTCTTTCACCTCTACTAGTAGAAGCTGTTCAGTTGTTTTTCAGTCACGTCCGACTCTTCATGACTCCTTTTGGGGTTTTCTTGGCAGAGATACTGGAGTGTTTTGTCATTTCCTTCTCCAGATCATTTTACAGATGAGGAAACTGAAGTAAACAGGGTTAAGTGACTTGCACAGGGTCACACAAATAGTAAGCGTCTGAGGCCAGATTTGAACTCAGGAAGATGAGTCTTCCTGACTCCAGCCTGGAACTCTATCCACTGTGCCACCTAATTACCCACTAGCAGTAGACATTTGTAAAATTGGTGTGGTCTCTCTTACTCATTCTCCTTGAAGAATCTAGATGCTTTCTTACTGGGCCCCAGATGTCAATCCTATTTCCATGTTGAAACTGTTTTTCCTGAATTCACTTGACAACACAGATAGGACAGTTGGTTCCCTGCATTCCTTATCTGGAAAAACACCCACCGGTCTCTTTTTGAAGGCGCTTCTCGTACAGGGAATTTCCACAAATAGCTTAGATCTTGACCTGGAAGGGACCTCCCAGGTTATTTAGTCCAACATCCTTATTTTACAGATGAGGAGACTGAGGCCTCTGGAAGCTAAGTGATTTATCCAATATCACACAAGTAGTAAGCAGGGATCAGAAGGATTGGAACCCAAGACTTCTGTCTCCAGAGTCACACTAGGGTTGTCAATAGTTAAATATTTTAAATTATTAACAGTAATATGATTATCAGCAGCATTTAGAATGGGATTGTTTTAGTTGAGATTGTTAAATTTACAATAAAATCATTTCAAAATTAGCGTGCCTTATGTAACCAGTTACACATAACATTCTTAAGATAACTTTTGCTTTCCTTCAGAAAGAGGTTTTCATACAATGCATATATATTTGGTGAGGGAGAATTTATCATTGTTATCATTGTCGGCTAGGTGGCATAGTGGATAAAACACCAGCCCTAGAGTCAGGAGGACCTGAGTTCAAATTTGGCTTCAGACACTTACTAGCTTGTGTGATCCTGGGCAAGTCACTAAACTCCAATTGCCCCCCCACCACAAAAATTGTCACTGCTAGTAGCTTCAAGCCCTTTCCCTGGCTTAACTAGGGTGGCCTAATCATCAAACATATGTAATAATAATAACTACAATAACCCCTATGGTCTTTTTTTTTTTTGGGAGAGGGAGGCAGGGTGATATAATGTATAGATAGCCTGCTTCTGCACCAGGAAGACCTGGGTTTAAGTCCAGCCACTGATATATATATCTAGCGAGGGAGACCCAGGGCAAATTGCTTAAGTTTTCAGTGTTCTAGACAACTTTTTAATAGTCTGACTTGCAAAGAAGGTGCTGATACGCATTGCTAGAGGAAGTTTCCTCCTCTGGGAGTTCCCTATACCCATGAAAGCACAGGTCCAATCCCTATCCTTTATCCCTTTCCAAATTCCTATTTACGTAGTACCTGCAGATTTACAGAAACTAATCAAATATCCCTGTGAGGTTGGTAGTACAAGTATTATCCTCATTTTATGCTCAAGGAAACTGCGGCTTAGAGAAAAAAGGTAGTGCCCCAAGGTCACATGATGGATAAGCTTTGGAGGCAGCCTGCCAAGCATGTGAAGACACTGTCATACTCTTTCCTTATAGGAAGAGGAGGAAAAAAGGAAAATTAGTCCTCTTTAAGCAAAGGATGTTGACCCAAGCCAGTAAAAAAGAATAGAAGTCTAGGAAGAGGGAAAGTCATTCTGGGATCGAGGCGGGGCTCACTTTTGATTTTATCCTGGACACATGATTTCCTGGCTGTGGCCCAGTTGTGATAAGGCTGGACTTAATGAACAAATCTATTGGATCAGATACAACATTCCTGGGCACATGTTTAGCAATGGAGACTCATAGGTCAGAAACTTTGCATTCAGTTCATGTCTTCTGAAACATAGACTTCAGCTTTTTTCTAAAACCTACCTTATTTCACATATGTTGTTGTGGACTGTTGAGACCACCATTGTGTATGATACATGAAATAGTAAAATCAGCAAGAATGAGCTCTTGGCATTAGTAAATAATGACCTTTGGACAGGCATCTGAACTTTCATTAAATAATAACTTTGACTTTTTTTTTTTAAGGGGAAGGAGGGTGACTTAGAAAGTTCAGTCAGAACATGGGGAGAAGGAGAGAGGTAGAGAAGTTGCTTAGTTAATCTACAGTAGAAAAAAATTAAAATATTACACTGAATTAAGAATTACTAAAATATTATAAAGTAATAAATAACAATAAAATAATATTGATAAAATATGTAAGTAGAATACTAATGATATAAATACCACAAATAATAAAATAGAAACAAAATTGAGCATTAGAATATTACCTGGAAAGGGAACTCAGAAAACATATAATTCAACCCTTCCTTTGACACTAAGGAAACTGAAGCCCAACTTTTACTAGAAAACTTCCCCAACCCCTCTTAATTCTAGTGTCTTCCTGCTATTAATTATTTCCTATTTCTCCTGTATATAGCTTGCTTTGTATATACTTGTCTGAATGTTGTCTATCCCATTACATTATAAGCTTCTTGAAGGATTGTTTTTTGAGTCTCTTTCTGTCCCCAACACTTAACACAGTGCCTGTAAGCATTTAACAAATGTTTTTGATTGATTAATTGCCTAGAGAAGTGAATCAACCTATCCAAGGTCACATGACTAGTAAATGGTAGAGGCAGTATGCTTATAGCCTACCTAATTTTACTTAAGACTTTGGCATACATTACTTTCCTTTAAAGCATCTAAAATATAAACATTATTCTTCCCCCCACCCCATCCCATATCTGCATCAGAAGAACAACTTATCAAAGGTCTAATTGTATGATATACCTCTAGTCTATTACTTTCAGTAATGAAGCTATGAGACCTTTTAAAACCAAACTAATAATGATAATAGATTGTGTTATCTATTGCTAGGGAAAAGGATTAGGCATTTATATAGATCCTATATGTACAAGGCACTGTGTCAAGTGGTTTACAAATATTATCTCATGTGATCCTCATAATGACTTTGTAAGGGAGGTGCTATTATTATCCCCACTTTATAGTTGAGGAAACTGAGGCAAACAAAGGTTAAGTGACTTGCCCAAGTCACTGCTAGTAAGAAGAACTCAGGTCTCCCTGACTCCAGGCTTGATGCTCTATCCACTGAGCCACCTAGTTGCTTATAGATAGACACATGGATAGATAGACAGATGGATAGGTAGATAAACAGATGTGCTTTAAGGTTTGTAAAGCATTTTTGTGTGTCATAAAAAGGATGTGAGGAGGGCTCAAAGGCAGGAGCTACACAACTGACCCCTTAGCCTAAAATGCTTTCCATCTTCTCCTCATCTCTTGGAACCCTAGGCTCCCTCCAAGGCTTAACTCAAATGCCATCTCCTTCAAAAGATCTTTCCTGAATATCCCAGTTGTTAGGTGTTCCTTCCTTCTGATACTGCGTATATATTTTGTATACATACTATATTTGCTTATCCATGAAGAAATTGTGTCCTCCCAAGAGAACATAAGCTTCTTGAGGGCAAGGACAGTCTCACTTTAAATCTGTATTCTCTAGGCCTAGCACAGTGCTTAGCACACAGCAGGTGTTTGATAAATGCTTAATGATTGACTGGAGGCTGGGTTCCAGTTCTAGTTCTGCTTCTAACTACGACCTTGAGCAAATCATGGGAATCCTTTAAAACCTTTGTTTCCTCATCTGTAAAATGAAGGAGTCAGCCTAGATGACCTCTGAAGTTCCTTCCCCTTACAATATGCTATGACTCTACCAATCCACTCTTAGTAAGGCACGCATGTGGAATGGATTTTATTGTTCACTGTGAAGGGGTATACTTTAATAAGCTTTGCATCTGGAGCCAGAAGACCTGGGTTCAAATCTTAGCTCTGTTACCATTTGGATGACCTTGGGTAAATCACCTGACTTCTTTGTATTTTACTTTCCTCATCTATGAAATGTTAAGGTTGGACTAGACCTCTAGAGTATCTTTAAGGTCTAACATTTTTCCCTCTTACCACCTTCCATATCTACCAGTATCCACTACATCTAACCAGTTTCCAAGTCTTATCAATTCTGTCTCAATGATATCTCCTGCATCTGCACTTCTCTAAACTTACATGACCCTAGTTCAATCCCTCACCACCTCAAAGGTACTAGAATTGTTTGCCTAATGTTGTCTCTCTTACTTTTGTGGTCCATCTTCCATACAACTGCCAAAGTAATCTTCCTCAGGTAGATCTGACCATGTTGTTCCTATGCTCAAGAATCTTCCTTGGCTCCCTATTGTTCCTACTTCCAAAAAGATGGTTGAAGAATTAGAGGTACAGTCTATAGCCATGGTACAGAAAAAATAAAAGGTGAACCAGCATCCTTAGGAAGTTCTTGGTCTTGTCAGCACCATGTTGAGCTAACTGTAGTTTAGCAGAAGCAAAAGGAAAAGAAGAATCCAGGAAATAATTATTTTCCTCTGTTTGAAGCTTTCTAAAACATCTTAATTAGATGCACTCTAGATGGGTTGCTTTACTTCATTATCTGATGAGGGAAACACTGTATTTGGGGAGATTTTCTAGGCCTCAAGTGACTGTCCAGAAGTGAGTGTTTCTCCATCGAGAATTTTTTTTTTCCCAAACTGGAACTTGGAAAATTGACTGGGCTGCCTAATAGGAAGAAAGGAAGGAAAGAAGCATTAAGCTTCTACTACATGTCAGGCACTGTGCTAAGCACTTTACAAATATTATCTCATTTGACTCTCACAACAATCCTGGGAGGTAAGTACAATAACATTGCTTTGTCTCTTGGCCTCCTTAGCAGGAAGATCAAAGGTAAAGAAATCAGAGGATCATTAGAACTTAAAATTTTTTCTTCTGGGTTTTCCCTGTCTCAGAGGGACAGTGTACTTTCCCATGAAGACAGCCAATTCTCTTCTTGAATTCCCCTTATTCAAGATAGGTCTTATTTTGGAAATTCTAGGAGCTCCCCAGTGATAAGCCCAGGTCTTCTGACTAGCATGTTTAAAGAACTGCCCATCACATACCTACCGAAAATTGAAAATCAGGCTGCAAGCAAACTCCTTTCATGAGTCTTTTTTGCCAGGATTAAGTAAAAGAAAGGAACAGAAAGTAAATAAGGGCAGCCTCTGAAAGGTCCCAGTCAGCAACCTCTCTGAAGCTATTTCTTTGGAGTTTGAAGTGACTATCTCTACTTCAAGTTGGAAGTTTAACAAGTTGGAAAACAAAGACCCATTTCCAGACTGAAGCAGCATGTGCTGCTCCTCTTCACTGCCCAGTGGCTCCATGCCACCCACTAGTTTCTTCCATTACAGTCTTGGTTGTGTTGACAAAGGCCTTTACTGGGATTTGTAACGTTCCACATTTTGGCCCCAAAGTGCAATAGATTTGGAGCCAGAGTATTTTGGTTTGAATCCAGGTTCTGCCTTTAGTACCTATTATGACCTTGGGCAAGTGACTTTTCCCTTTCTGGGCTTCATTGTCTTCATCTGTAAAATTAGGGGGTTGGACACATTGACTAATATCCCTTCAAGCTCTAAATCTATGTGAATGTGCTTTTTAAACTCCTTGTTAATTTGAGTGTGAGGGTAAGAAAGGAGGTTTTAAGGCAAAAAAAAAAAAGCAAAATCAATCAATAAACATTTATTAAGTGTCTACTACGTATAAGACATTGTGCTAAGTACTAGGGATACAAAAAGGGACAAAAGAATCAAAATCAGCCACTTGAGTTTTCTGGGCATTGGAGATAGCAGATAGTGCTTGGTAGTGGGATATGTTACCAGGCTAGAAACATATCTCTAACTCTAAAAGTAATTTATTTGAACCTAATAGCCAAAATCAGTGATTCACTAGAATTAAAGAGAAATAGCTGAGAACTGCTTAACCTAGGGCAGGAAGGCTGGGTGGGCAGCATTCTGGATTTGGAATCAAAAGACCAGGGTCAGAGTCAGGAGACCTTGCATTATTTACTCACAGATTTGTTGTTGAGTAAAGCATTTTGTAAACCTTAATACCACATATAAATTTTACTTATGTCATACTGTTATAATAATGAGCTCATTTTAAGCTTAGGGGGTCATATAATGGTGGCCCCTTGGGGTCTACATTGTTCCCTCTGCTAATGCTATGCTAATAATAAATATTAGCTAGTAGCTGCATGGAACTTGAAGGTTTGCAAAGCATTTTGCAAAGTGTTTTAGGGAGTTTGTATTAAATGAAGTTAGGAATACCATGACAATTACTCTGAGCCTTCAGTTAGGAAAATTCCACTATTTTGGCAGTGGCCTGGTTCTCTTCCTTAATTTATGTGTTACCTCTTGCTAACCCCTGGCCTCTTTGTGATTGAGGCAAACAGGGTTCCAAAAATATATGAGTAAAGAAGTAGAAAAGTATATTACAGTATCTGTTAATAGATAAACACTGGGGGAGAAGTTGGGGACAGAGCAGAACTTTTCTTGGAATTTCCCTCACTCCTTAAAAAGTTAGGTATAGCTGGTGGCATAGGCTGAGCCTTTCGCTCTAAGATTCACATAGAGCTGATGGTCCTACTTGACCTCTCCCTTAATAATAATAGTAATAATTATAATAATAATAGTAAGAATTTACATAGCTCTTTGCATGTTATCTAATTTAATCATCACAATAATCTGTGAGATAGGTACTATTATTAGCACCATTTTACCAAGAGGTTCACACAGCTAATAAGTTTGTGAAGCAAGATTTGAACACAGGTCTTCCTGATTCCAAATCTAGTACTCTATCAACTAGACCATCTAACTGCCACAGCTCAGACCTGTTCTACTACAGCTTAGTACTACATTCTCAGGTAGGATGCTACCAGAGATAATCTGGTAGTTACCTAGATGCTCCTGTGTTGCCTATTTTTTCTGGCTCAGCTCTTGATGTCCTTCACTGGTTTCTCTCAGCTGCCATTCCTTCAAAATACCGCCTCAGTTCTGAATTATTTCCTCCTTTCATAAAGCTCCTTAATATGTGATCAAGCCCCTCACCAAATTAGAACAGATTTTTTGTCATATTTGATTGAAATATCTTTGATTCAAGAAGGTATGTAGACCTTGCTCACACCTAGTGAACAATCACAATGTGTTCTCACCTGATCACAACGTCAAGGCTAAGTCAGTTCTCACCTGATAAACGTATCAGGGCCTAGCATCTTGAGACTTAATTTGAATTGCGTGAGGAGGTTTGACTGAGTCACTCAAATCACTTTCTGACCCACCCATACTCATTATAGTTGTTACCATGAATTTTGGAAGAAAGAAAAGAAAAGAAAAGAAAAAAAGAAGACAGACCTGATTTGATCTTGCTTACAAGGACCTGAGCTAAACCATAGGCTCTCTTCTAGTAAAATACTACCTTGTCTTCTACTTTTTCTCTGATTTTGAGTAGTGACATGATATGACTGTGGTCATACTCTAGATGGCTAAAATCACCTTGGATTGAGGCTGATTCAGAACAAAATCTGGGAGGAAAGAAGGTAGAAGTTGACCTAGGAGAGACATCTAGAATGATGAGATTCTGGGGATAGTATCTGGGGTGGTTGCTGAGAATATCGGCCTTGTCTGGGAGAGTTCTTTCAGCCTGAGATTGAAGGCTGTACTTTGTAAAATCCAGAGGCTATAGATCATCTGGCCTCCTGATGAGACAAGGCTGACACTAAGAAGAGCCGATGTATTTTTAAGCTGAACTTTGTTATCATACTTCATACCTATACCTTGCTTAGAGATGAATCTTCTGATATAGTAATACCTTTATTAGGGGACTTGATGCATTCTGATGACGTGCATCATTGTTAGAAACATCTTCAGTGGAGGTAAGAATAATGGAGGATTTGTTCTAGGACGTGGCTGTCACATGCTCCTGGGTGTCTGCCCTTCCTTCCAGGGGAGGTGGGCTGTGGCTTCTTGGCCTCCTCAGCCCACACAAGGAGTACTCCTGACATTCAGGGGATGATCTCTGGCCTCAGCTCAGGTGCCCAGGTGACTATGCAATGGGTATTCCAGCATTATAGCTCTTTCTTCAGGCAGCTCCAGGCTCTGAGCTGTATTTGAGACAATGAACAGCATTACCTATTTCCTAAGCTATTACATCTCCACAGGACCAAAGCAGAGTTTCCACCAGTTTGTTCTGTGCCCAGACCCACTTTGCTTAAAGAGGCATTGCAACCAGTGGATTATGCTATGCTGTGCAGTTATAATGACCAATGTAGAGGAGAAGAGAGGGTGTGGAATACAAGGAAGGGGCAAGGTTTTGGTTCCAAGGTCAAAGTCTCAAGACTCTAGTAATTTGAATTGTGACAGGAGAGAGGGTTAGAATCACAGAAGAGCTTTCTCTTTGATCATGCCTCTGGCATTTTGTGACTCTACCAACCACCTTTTTTCTTTAAAAGCAGGGTTGGGAACTAAGACTCTTCTCCCACAGGATCCTTCTGACAAATGTTATTTCATTTCCTGCTACATCCCCATGCCTAGAATTGACTCTTCTCTCATCCCTGTCTTTGATGAAATTCTTTCCTTTCCATCTCTACTCTGAATCTGAAATTTTCCCCAGTACCCAGGTAAAAGCATACTTTGCCTGTATGCTTCCTTATACTTATTTAATTTTCTCTTAGATCATGGCTATGTATGTACTTGGTCTCTCCACTTCTCTATCACCCCAAATTCCCTAATATGAAGTCTCCTTGTGGTCCTGAGTTCTTGAAGGATGGTGGTGGGGTGGGGGAGATATTCTTTGGTACGTCCTACTAAGTTTGGAAGGCTTTGAATTATAGTCTAGTGAGGAATTAAAGGTCTCTTATCTGACAATAAGCCTAGCTAAACTTAAAGAGTATAGTAGGAACAATATTTACTCCATGTAGGCTTGGTTAGTTTTTCCTCAAAAGACAAGAAATATGTCTGGCCAGATACAAAATCTCGAATCTTTGACTCCTTTCTGGTCATCCAAGGCATAAGAAGCTCAACCAAAATGAAGCTTGAGTGCTCCTCAGGACTGATATAAACTGCTGATCATGGCAAATTTGGAGGCAGCCAAACTGTATTCAACTGAATCAGTGCTATATACTATCTTGTTAGGCATTAGGGTAAGGTAACAAAGCTAGGTATGAAAAGGCCCTGCTTTCCAAGAGCTTACATGCTAAAAAGGGAAAGGAATTGACATTGATACTTAAAAATTTGTAGTTTTATTGATATGTGTATTCCTTCTCCTACAGCAATTAATAACCCCTCCATAATGTTTTATATAATTTGTGTCAATGGGTCTTGATTCTATGGTTAAATGGAAAATGGTCCACCCAATAATAATGAAATCAATGGCATGAAAAAAAGATTAAGAACTTCTGTGTTATAGAAAAATTTGAGGATAGAGAGAGTAGAAAAACCTGGAGGCAGGTTGAATCAGAGCCAGATTCATGAAGTACAGCTTAGAGGGGATGAGATCATGGGCACAAATAGAGAGAAAAGGGCAACTTCTTTGGAAACTAAGGCAAAGGATTAAAGGATAGGTGAAACTATAGAAAACCTTTAAGGAATGGAGTAGGAGACATGAGGGAGTTCATGATGATTGGCTTTTTCATGGCTTTTTTTGGTAAAGTATGAGGGAAAATCATAGATAAGAAAATTTCCTTTAACAATGCAGGGTTATACCTTCTTTTTAACTACCTGGTAACAGCAGAGTGGCAATGGAGATTAAGGATAATACTGACTTCTTTTTTCCCCCTCCCCCTCTCCTCTCCCCCTCCCCACCTCCCCAGGACAGGGGGAAGTAGACAGCAGTGGAGGGTGGCAAGGAAAAAAAAGAAACTTCCAAGGAAAGCCCAATTTAAGTGCATGTTAGAAAGGTGTGCGAGAGATAAAGGAAGAGATCTAAGACAAAGGGACATTTTGCTAGTGTTAGACTGGATATTCTAGGAGTTGCAATAGTAGATGAGGGTAATAGCAAATAGGGATGGGTTGGGGTAAAGCTGAGCTAGAGAAGGATGAAAATTTGGAGAGAAGTAGAAGGAAAAAGATGGCTCACTTTGGCAGATTACAACTATGAATCATAGGGATTAGGGGAGCAGGAGATCAGAGTTTGTTAGCCAAATGGTTAGAGGAAATACCAGTTGATTGGAGAATGGAATGGGAAGGTGGATGATAATGGTGGTCAAATGATCATAGAGGACAGTAGGGGCAGCAAGAGCACTGTTCTGTTCACCTTCATCATAATTCCATTGAGAGGCAAGGGCTGGAGGTTGATGGTAATGGCTGACCACAAAGTAAGCAGTTTGATAAGAAAGTTATCTTGAGATTTGGACTGATCATTCTCCAACAATCAATAAGCCAGTGTAGATTGTTTGCTATGTAGAAATACTTTGTCAAAATTAAATGTCAGCAAAATATCATGTATGGCTTCATAGTCATGAGCCAAAACATGGATTAACTGTTGGAGTACAAAGCTTGAAAGAAAAAATAGAGAAAACTCAACTATTCTGACCAGAGCTAATTTAAGCCCTTCCCCTCCCACCTCTCTTTCATTCCCACATCTACAGAAAATCCTGGAAAAAAAAAGACTGGCTACATGGAATATATTTTTGGATCAAATCCTTATAACCAATGGTCTTTATTTAAAATGCTTATTGGATGAAAATTCCCAAATTAAAATCCCCAAGGTAAATATTACAAAACATTCTGAGCCCCAGATTTGAAACTGAAGACCATTCATGAGTATTACATTGAATTAATTTTTAAAA
Source organism: Vombatus ursinus (assembly GCF_900497805.2). Classification (NCBI taxonomy): domain Eukaryota; kingdom Metazoa; phylum Chordata; class Mammalia; order Diprotodontia; family Vombatidae; genus Vombatus; species Vombatus ursinus. The sequence continues at coordinate 51,360,925 of NW_020954599.1, forward strand.
GTTTAAACACTGCCAGAATCCTCCTTTTCCTAACCCTCCCCCACTTTATAAATCTTGCCTCTCATCATTCTTAGTAGAAGGAAACATCTATATTTTGAAAGCCCTCACTTTTCTCCACACTACCTCCCTCCAAACCCACACTAACAAGTGACCGAATACTGTAATTTGGTATTGTTTCCTCATCGAAAGCCTACATTTTACTGATCTGACTTGCACAGTCCCTCCTAAAATGGGTTTGCTACAACTGTAATTCCCAGCACTGGCACTACCCAATTGCCATGAAAAAAAAAAAAAAAAAAAAATTTAGTATGTGATTTGGCTGCAAACCAGAAGTTTGAAACCAGAAAAACATTGAATGGGCCCATTCACAGTACTTGCTCACAAAATTCTCATAATCATCAGGCTTAGTTAGTTTTTTATATTTATTTAGTGTATTACCCTCTCCCAATTTGAATAGGTGTTTTGAGAAGGGATAGAAAACAAAGAGGCAGCACCACGTAGCAGGTAGAGCACAGGACCCGGAGTAGGGAGAACAAATCTAGAGTAAATAAGATCAAATCCCAGTCTTATTAGCTGTATGACCTTTGGCCCATCACTTCAACTCTGTGCCACAGTTTTCTCAATTGTATAATGACGAGTCAGACAGTCCCTTCCAGCTCTAGATCTTTGGTCCTATAATTTCTGCCCCCTTAAAAACTTCACTTGCCTGGAACTATATTCATATAAAAATAAATATAAAAATAAAATAAATTGTGACCATATGTAAAAACAAGAGAAGCATGAGCGCCTACACACAAAGACGTCATTAGATAGAGAGCAGACACAAAGGGAGTTCTCTACATCAGTGAAGTCACAGGTCAGACCAAATGAAAACAAGTAAACAGGTATGAGAAGGAAGGGTTGAAGCGTATTTGACTGAATGATGGAATGTGTGTTGTGTTCTGAACCTAACATTCCATTTCTGCTCCTTTGGCCTAATTGTATATTTGCACAAGCCCTCATCCTGGCCGCAATGTAATCCCATGTCATCTCTGCCATCAGCCTAGGTGCCACCTCCTCTAATCACCTCAGGTGCTCCCTCCTCAAATTAACTTGTATTATACTTACTTGAATTTGAAAGGATCTCCACAATAGGATGTGAGCTTCTTGAGGGAGGAGACTGTTACATTTTTATCTTTTCATGACCACTTATTTTGTTGTTTCAGTCATTTTTTAGTTGTGTCTGGCTCTTTGTGAACCCATTTGAGGTTTTCTTGGCAGAGATTCTGGAGTGGTTTGCCATTTCTTTCTCCAACTCATTTTTACAGATGAGGAAATCGAGGTAAATAGGGTTAAATGACTTGCCCAGGGTCACATGGCTAGTGAGTGTCTGAGATCAAATTTGAACTGAGGAAGATGAGTCTGCCTGACTTTAGGTCTAGCATGCTAGCTACTGTGCCACCTAGCTGCCCCTTTATTTATTAGGCCCCTATCAATGTTTGTCGAATAGAATTGGGGGACTAGCTGGGGTAGAAATTTTGGAAGATGAAGGTCTTGAGGAAAAAGAAAGATAGGGATTCTTAGTATAAGATCATAGATTTAGAGTTGGAAGGGACATTATAGGCCATCTAGTCCAACCCCCTCATTTTACAGAGGAGGAAACTGAGGCCTACAGAGGCAAAAGACTTTGTTTAAGATCACATAGGTGGAGACAGGGCTGGGATTCGAACAAGGGCTAGAATTTGAATCAAGGTTCTCAAACAAGACATTCCATCTCCTGACTCTAGGCATTTTCTCTGGCTATTCCCCACATATGGCAGCTAGGTGGTGCAGTGGATAGAGGACCAAACCTGGAGTCAGGAAGACTCCTTCCTGCATTCAAATCCAGCCTCAGATAATCAATAGTTGTGTGACCCTGGGCAAGTCACTTAGCTCTATTTACCTCAATTTCCTCACCTGTAAAATGAGCTAGAGAAGGAAATGACAAACCACTGCAGTATCTTTGCAAAGAAAACCCCAGATGGGGTCACAAAGAGTCGGACACAACTGAAAACGACTCAACAATAACAACAATCTTCATGTCTGGAATGTTCTCTCTCCTCATACCTGCCTCCTGGCTTCCTTTAAATCCAAGCTAAACTCTCACCTCTAATTGGAAGTTTTTCCTGATTTCCCTTATACTTTCCCTAACACCTTCTTACTACCTCTGTTGATTATTTCCATTTTATCCTATACATAGTTTATTTATATATAGTTGTTTTCATGTCGTCTCCACCATTAGACTATAAGATCCTCGAGGGCAGGGACTGTCTTTTGTATTTCTTCGTGTCCCTAGTACAAAGAACAGTACCAGGCACAAAGGAGATGCTTACTATTTATTGACTGACTCAAAATCCAGCTGGGCTGCACAGTGGATAGAATGCTGGATTTGGAGTCAAAGAGACCTGAGATCAAATATGACTCCACATACCAAGTGTGTGACCCTGGGCAAGTCACTTAACTTTGAACTACCTCAGTTTCCTCCTCTGTTAAATGGGGATACTATTGGCACCTCCCTCCTAGGGCTGTTATGAAGATAAATGAGATAATATATCTGTAAAGTACTTTGCAAACCTTAAAGTATAGTCCTTTCTACTACAATACTATGTCTCTCATGAAGTGAATGTAGGCCACTTCCCATGTCCCTTATCCTCCAGTCTTTCGTTTTTAAAATCCAACCTGTTGACAATTACTGGAATAATTTTCCTAAAATGTCTCTTCTGTTTAAGCATTTGTGATCACTCACAATCGTCTATCAGATAAAGTCCAGATTCCTCAACCTGACATACACATCTAATCCCACATTACCTAGCCTACAGAGACCCTCTGCTCTTGTCAAGTCAATCTGCCCACAAATATCATGTCCTCCTGAGAGCCGCTATCACATAACTGGTAATTGCCTGCTTCCCTGGACTTAATTCTCTGACTTTCTTCAGACACTCAACCTCGCAAGGGCCTCAGTTTTCCACTCTGCAAAATGAAGGGTTGGAATACATAGGTAGTGTCAAACTCAATTAGAAAACAGGGGCCCTGACATAAGGATCCCTGTAGGGGCATATTGACTTAGAAAACTACATATTAACATTACCTATGTTATGTAGTACTTTAAAAAATAATATTTACCAATTATATTTTAGTCAGGTAGGCCACCCTCAAGAGTGTTGTGGGCTTCATGGAATCCACTGGCTGCCTGTTTGATAGCTCAGACAATTTCTAGGCTTCCTGTATCATACACCATCTCTTCAACATCATCACAAACCTTGGCACAATACTAAAATAATAAAAAAAGGTCCCTTCCCTTGAGGGAAAGAAAAGGTCCCTTCCCTTGAGGAGCTTATGATTTAGTTAAGGATAGAGGACATAGACACAAAAATTCAAATAACAAGTCAATTCTGAATGAGTGACATAAGAGTCTGGAGGAAGGCTAGCTCACTAGCCTTTCTGAGGGTGGTGATAGTCTGTTCAGTGAGAAATGTCCACTTTTGTGGGTGGTTGAGCGTGCAGTGTCTCCTGATGCTGTCTGCTGTACTCCATTTAAACAATAGTTGATTGTTATAAGTGAATTGGGTAATCTTCATGGGAGTTCTGTGTTGATGCCTCACTTTGGAGTGGAGGTAACCCTAAAGACAATGTCAGCAGAGCACAGGCTTTGGCAGGTCTTACAGCTCTGCAAAGCCCTCTAATGAGGGCCCATCAATGACAGGTTATATATCTGTCATCTGAGGAACCGCCTAACCAAGTTTGGAGAGGATCATCACCCATAAGGTGGATACCAAAAGACAAAATGTCTTTGACCACATTAACTCATAAAGCTGGTCTCCTGTGGAGAGGTTGAGACCTGTACTGGGTGGTATAAACAGAGAGAGAGAGGAGAGGAGAGAGAGAGAGAGAGAAGGAAGAGGAGAAGAAGGAGGAGGAGGGGGAGAGGGGTAAGGGGGGAGGGGGAGGAGGAGAGGAAGGAGGAGGGGAAGGGAGAGAGAGGGAGGAGGAGGAAGAGAGAGAGAAAAAAAATTGGCCTAAGATTGTGTTATAGATGATCCTGAGATCACAGCCACAAAGGAGAAATCAAAACATGGTGGGAGTCAGACAGCTTGTTATAAGTGATACCCTCAACTTTCCTTTCTGTCAATCCAAATCTTGTTTTTGTTTTGTGATTTCCTTGGTGTAAGAGGCTCCTGGTGAGGAACTTCCTATACCAAGGGGCATTTTCTCTGCAATTTATAACTTTAGAGAAGTTCCTAGACTACTGGATGACAGAATCTGAGTTGGAAGGAACCTCAGAAGTCACCTGGCTACCTGTAAGAGAGTCTCCTCCCCATCCTATCTGACAAGTGGTTGTATAAACTTAGCTTAAAGACCTCCAGTGAAAAGGAGGTCTTTTCCTCCTACACATACCTGTGTATGCTAGAGCCAACTGCCAACTACTTCTGGCACTAGGGCCTACTGTTAAATTTCCAGTGGGAGCAAATGCTATAAATCAGGGCTCAATTTATTGTTTTGTTAATTGTCTAGACTTAAGAAAGTGAGTCCCTCCCTCTGATTGGATGGTTCCTCCCAGAACTTCATTTTAGGAGGGCAAATAGAATACAATCTATTCTTCTCTGTTATACCCATTCCAGAAATTTCTTCCCCGACGCCACATTCAGCTTCCTTTTACATATTGTCTCCACCCCTGTTAGAATGTAAGATCTTTGAGGGTAGAGACTTTCTTTTTGCTTGTAATTGTATTCCAAGTACTTCATACTATGCTTGACACATAAGAGCTTAATAAATGTTGAATGAATTATTGACTCTTTTGAATGAGGTTAGGACAGACTGAAACATGGCCAGTTCCCTTTACCTAACAGATCTCTGGGCATTCAACATTTGGGTGCTTCAGAAACTGTTAAATAAAATATGTTGTCAGAGGAGTAGGTTGAACTCTACCAACCTCCCTTCAATGGTTCCATTTGGCTTAAAACATTCATTTTATGGTCTAGTATGAGCTTTCCAGTACCACACAAAAGGCAAATAGATAAATTACCTATATTTCTAGCTACCTTAAGAATTTCTAACTCTTTTTTCTTAAGACAGAAGACAATCATTATTTTTTTAAATGAAATATATACATACACACATGGAAAGGACCCTTTCCAGGACTTGGACTTCCTTACAAGCTCAGGAGCCAGGTCCTGAATTGCAAAGCTGAAGACAAATAAAAATAATTTTCTAGATTATCCTGCTTGGAATTTCTTCCATTTTTGGTCTCCAAGAAATATCAACAGCTACAATTGGATCAGAATTATTTGCCATCCAAAGCATGATCTGATTTTGTAGAAATGAGTTGTCCATTGGAATAGATCTTCAAACCATTGGGAAAAATTTTTAAATGTGGGATGAAATTCATCAAGTCCAAGTTATACTTACCATTCTTCTCTATTATATAGAAGTTATTTCCTTGGAGATGCTATTTTGGGTGAATTGGTTTGTATAGTTCTGCAAGACTGATGCTGATTAAATAGATTGACAAAATGGAAAACAGATGTTACAGAAAATTTTAAACAGATTTTAATGGTATTCAGTCTGGTTTTTTTTGAACACATTTTCAGTTGCTATCATTCTCTGTTTGTGAGTTGTTGGAAAGAAATGATTTATGTCATTGTTACAAAAGAGGCAATAGGAGAACAGCTTATGGTGATATACAGTTGAGGATTCCTCATACATTTGAATGCTATAGCAACCCGACCAGCTTTTTTATTTTTTTGTTTTAGACTTAAATATTAAAAGTTAAATACACAATAAGAAAAGAAACATTATAAACTTAAATATTAAAACTTAATTATAAAATAAGAAAAGAAAAACATATCATGTGCACAGCAGAACGTAAGAGAGGATTCAAAATATACAGCAATAAATTTCCTTTTCAAGAAAGCCTATATATTAAATACTATGCACTATGTTGAGAACTGTCCATCTTTTCTTTGCTTCCTTGTAGGTTTTCTTTTGTTCTCTGCTGTACAGTTTTGTTTTGTTTTTGGCTAGGCAATGGGGTTAAGTGACTTGCCCAGGGTCACACAGCTAGTAAGTGTTATGTGTCTGAGGCCGGATTTGAACTCAGGTCCTCCTGAATCCAGGGCCGGTGCTCTATCCACTGTGCCACCTAGCTGCCCCTCTGCTGTACAGTTTTTACTTTGTTCTTTTCCCCCCCTTCCTCCCCATCAGGCTACAATTAAGCACAGATATATTTATATGTAGGTATAAATATATACATACATGTATACATGCATACACATACATACATACATACATAAACACATACTTTCCCTAACAGATCCTAATTCTAATCTTTGTTTTTATGTTTATGCATATCTCTTATTTCTTATCCCTCCTGACTCCTCTACTTTACTTCTACCTTGCCCTCCTATTACTTAACCTACCCCCCCAACAATCCCTCCCTTAACATCCCATTCTTATAAATCTAAACACCTTTCTATACACCCCTTTGACCTAGTCCCTCACCCTCCCCTGTAAAGATCCCTCCCTTATCCTCCTAAGGATCCCTCCCTTATCCTCCCATTCCCATTAATCTAAATACTCTTCTATATCCCCCCTTTAACTATTTGGGGGTGTGGGGAACCTGAGGCCTTGAGGCCACATGTGGCCCTCTAGGTCCTTAACTGTGAAGTTTGGATTCACTTAAAGGGCTGCATTTGAGGACCTGGAGGGCCACATGTGGCCTCAGGGCCTCAGGTTCCCCACCCCTGATTCCTCATTCTCCCCTCTAAAGTTCTCTCCCTTATCCTCTCCCCCCTCCCTATTCCCTTAGCATTTTATTTCTTTCTAAATTTAGAAGATTTTTATATTCTTCTAGATGTATGTGTATTGTTCCCTCTTAAACCCATTCCCGATGAAAGTAGGGTTCCAGAACAAACAGCTGTCCTCCCCCATTTAATTCCTCTGTATTGATTCTTCCTTTTGCATCTCATTTGTATATGATAATTACTCTTTTTAGTGGTTCCAGAATGGTTTCACTTTTCAAAGTCATATCATGCTCAGGTCTACCCCAATTTTTCTTATGAACTACTCAATTACTAATGACAATCTTAGACATACATTTTACATACATGAAAGGTAAACAATCTGTCCTTATTGAGTCCCTTGTAATTAGTCTTTGGTATGTATCTTATATTTCTCTTGGTTCTGGTATGTCAAATCTTCTATTAAGTTCAGGTTTTTTTTTTTTAAATAAAATCCGGAAAGTCTGACAATTCATTAAATGTCCATTTTTTTTTTCCATTCACAATTACGCTTATCTTTGCTGGGTATAATATTTTTCACCAGAATCCCAGTTCTTTTGCTTTTTAATATATAGTGTGTTCCAAGACCTGTGGTCTTTTGAGTGTAGCCACTGCTAGGTCTTGCATGATTCTAATTGTGGTACCACTATAATTTTTTTTTCTTGTTGCTAATAAAATTTTATCTTTGAGCTAGTGGTTTTGGAATTTGACCATAATATTCCTGTTGATTTTCCTCATAGTATCTCTTACAGGTGGTGATTGGTGGATTTTTTCTACTTCTACTTTCCGCTCTTGTTTTAATGCTTCGGGATAATTTTCTTTAATTATTTTTCATATTATGCCCAAGATTCTTTTTTTGATCATAGCTTTCAGGCAGTCCAATTATTCTTGTTTTCTCTTCTTGATTGTTCTCCATATCAGTTGTTTTTCTTATGAGACGTTTCACATTTTCTTCTATTTTTTCATTCTTTATATTTTGTTTTATTATTTCTTGATCTCTTATAACTTTGCTGGCCTCCCCTTGCTCAATTCTGATTTTCAAGGAGTCATTTTCTTTCTTAAGATTCTGGATCTCCTTTTCTAATTGTTTGACTTTCTTTTCATAATTTTCTTGTTTTTCTTGGATTGTTCTAATTTTTTTTTGAAGTTTTTCCTCAATCTCTCTCACTTGATTTTTAAAATCATTTTACAGTTTTTCTATGGATTCTTTTTGGGCAGATGACCATTTGACATTACTCTTTGGGGTAGAATAGGGTGTCCTTACTTCAGTATCCTCCTGAGAAGATGAACCCCAGTCTTTTCTATTCCCATAGTAACTCTCTATGGTTGAATTCTTTCTCCTTTGCCTGTGCATTTTTTTTGTTGTTGTTATAATTGCTCAATTTTTGTAATCACTTCTAGTCCTGGGGTATGGGGGATGGTGCCTCTGGCCTCAGATCCTCATTCAGTTCTCCCCTCTGAACTTGGTTTGAACCCAAACCAAGATCTCTAGCCTCCAGTAAATGCCCACAGCCAGTGGTATCTCCACCCCACTGCTTCTGCACTCACAGGGTATGTGCTGGTTCCTTCTTGCCCTGGCTGGGCCACCTCTCCGCAGCACAGCTGGATCTGGCATTCCTTGTCAGCAGAGGTTCCCTCAATCTTCTCTGGCTCAGGGATCCAACTTCCCTCACTGTCCCAGGTAAAAGTTCCTGTGATTGGAGTGGAGGTAGCCTCCCCAATACAGCTACCCCCAAGGCTTGCCACTGGTTGGTTAAGGGGTCCCTATCCTGGAGATATTTACTCTTCATAGGGACCAAACCTCATCTTGGGATTTTTCTTTAGATCTTTGATTGTCCCAGGAGGACCCTGACTGTGCTGCACCCCCCTTCTGCCCCTTGTCTTATTTATTTTAACTGTTCTATGTTTGCCCTGAGGTGCTGTTTTATCTCTTTAGTGCAGGAAAATCTTGGAATTTTCTGACCATTTTCCCAGAATCCTCTCCCCTCTGACAAGCTTTAAAAAAAAAAATTAGGCTAAACTTTTGAACTCTTTCAAATGAACTTTTTCTTCTATCTTTCTACCCCACTGATCTGAGTTCTCTAAGGATTTTTAATCACCCCATCCTGGTAGTTTTACACCTGTTAGGCCGACAGAGAAACCTAATATGCCATCTCCAACTGAGAGAAATCATATTATTTTGTTACTGGCTGTGAAAACCAAAGGTTTGTCTCTGTCCACAATTAAATCTTATTTTGAATGGGATATCGGAATGTATATGAAAACTTATATTGCTTTTTCTCATTACTTATTCAATTTCTGATTATCATTGTTTTCATTTAGGTTAAGCAAGAAGGGTTATATTATAGTGACTGGGTGGAAAATGTAGAAAAGGAAGAAGAGACTAGAAAAGAATTCATGGGCATCTTTCATGTTCTCTATATTATTTTATTTCTTTTGTGAATATTTCCCAATGTTCACAGTGGATGAATAAATCTTTAAAATTAAGAAGTTTCATTTTAGACATCAATAGAAGCAGAAAAAAACAACTAGGAAAATATTTTCTTTGGTCTTCTCAGTTCTGTATGGAAACACACACGTGACTGTTCAAAGTTCTTGTAGTTACAGTAAAGAATAGATGGTGCTCACATCAGACACTTGACACTTACTAGCTGGGCAAGTCACTCAACCCCAATTGCCTTGCCAAAAAAAAAAAAGAATAGATGATGTAATAGTTTCTTGATATTGCTCATTATCTCTCATTTAACATCTCTACAAGTCTGACTATACCAGTCTCCAGCTCAAGAAACTTCCTAAGGAAATCTAGTACGTGTTAAGTGTCATGTGTCTGAGGCCAGATTTGAACTGAGATCTTCCTGACTCTAGGCTAAGCACTTTATCTAGAGCCACTTTGCTGCCCTCTTGGAACCCCTAGCTTCTCTCAATGGTTATGTCAAGAGACCTTTCCTAAGACCTTTGGGTGTTAGTTCTCTTCCTCCAAATTTATTGTATTACATATTTTGTATTTATTTATCTATATCTATTTATCTATCTACCCATTTATCAATTTATGTATCTCTACCTATCTATCCATCCATCCATCTGTTCTTTGTCTCTGTCTCTCTCCTCTATATGTTATATCCCTTAAGTAGAATGTAGGCTCCTTGAGGTCAGAGACTTTTTCATTTTTATCTTCATATTCTCAGAACTTAGCACAGTTCCTTGCACATAGTAAACCTTTAATAAATGCTTGTTAAATTAATTAATACCACCAGGTTTTCCACAGCTTTGGAGGACTTTTAGGACAATACTCTTTATTGCTTCGCCCATCCCAGGGAAGACCTGAACCACAAATACAGGAAAGCCAGTATTTCAGCTTAGGTTAGTGTTTGCCATCATTCTGACCCATGACGTCCATTTTTAGTGTGGAGTGGGGAACAGGGAAAAATTGAGCAGAAAGGCAATATAAGACAAAAATACAATACAAAACAAGAAGAATAAATACAAGACAAGAAGAAATACATCAAGTAGGACTATTTATCAAGTTTACACAAGGAAAAAAATCCTCAATCTTCAGTCATTTTTTTTGAAGTGATGGGCACAGAACAACTCTCCCTTAACCTACTCCTTCTTAAAAAGGTGTCTGACTTAAAACTTATTCCTGACTCAAAACTTGTGCCAGAACTGGCATACCATTCCATGTAGTTAGGGAATTTATTTCTTCTACTATTGTTTAAAAATTACCTGAGAAAGCTTTCCTCTTTAAAGTAGTCCTGCAATAAAAACAATATTTAGCACCTACCACTAAATGCACAGCTCTATACTAAGTGCCATGTAGAAAAAGATACTAAGAATGGAATGATGAAAATAGTATTTTAGGGGCCACCAGATTTAGATTAATCTGCTAGCACTGGTGTGTATTTGTGTGTATGTGTGTGCATGTGTGCATACATGTGTGTGCATGTATGTGTGTGTGCATGTGTGTGTGTGTTGATTAGATAAAGGACAGACCAGAGGCAAGGATCAGCTGGGAAGCTAAAGGAGTAGTTCAAGGATGGAGTGTCTAGGACCCAAATCAACGTGTTGTCAATGAGAAAGGAAATAGGGGAAGATTGAGTATTAAACAAATTAAATCTAAGCTATCTAATGCTTTGAACTATTCTACCTTTACAAGCAACTTTTCTCCATTTCATAAAGCTGAGGAAACCTAGATCTCCAAGTTGGTGCATAACACTTTCAGAGAACTTCTCTCAACCTGGAATCCTAAGGTTGAATCCCACTGGCAGCTTGGATAAGTCACCATCTCCTTAGGCCTCAATTTTCTCAGCCGTAAAATGAAGAAACTGGGCTTACTGAGGTCTTCTAGCTCTAGACTGAAGATACTATAATCCCTGCTCTATGAATGTCTCTCAGGAGGCAGAACTCAACTGAACAAAAAGAATGGAAAATAATAATTGAATGCAAACCTTGACTTCCAAAAAAGCTTTAGAAACAATTTTTTTTCCTTCCCTCTTTCCCAGATTATTGCTTGTCCACAAATCAAGGAAAGATGCAAAAATGAAACAATCCTGAACTGGTGGGATAGGACAAAGGTGGTGTGGTAAAGAAATGAAAGAGAGTGGTCAGATTCTTTCCATGCTTGGAATTCACTGATTGTATTCCTCCCAACAGACTTGCACAGTACAGGAAATGAATTGTGAAACAGATGAGCCACACAGCTGTTGCCTTCTCTGGTCATAGTGCTAGGTGGTTTTTTTTTTTCCCCCTTGTTCCATTTGAAATTGCTCTTATGGTGCCTAAGAAGTCATGATGTCTTTACTGGAAGGCAAAACTGCCATCTACCAACAAGAGGCTGCACACTTCTGCTTTTCCAAGAAAGGTGATGGGTTTGTACTGAGACCTTATCTTATGATTTTATGTCTCTATGACTGGATCCATTCAAATATTTGAGGTTAGGGATTTAATATGCATCTTCCAAAAAGAGGTTCTTTTTTTTTTTCCTCCTTTCACAAAAGGGAATAGCTAACATTTGGGTGGTGCTTTAAGATTTGCAAAACACTTTATATCATTATGTCATTTGATTCTCACAAAGGTCTCCAGTCAATGGACACAGACTTTGTTTCCAGCTATTTACTAGTATAAAAAAAATGTGTAGCTATGAATATTTGACATATATAGGATTTTCTCACCATTGACCTCCTTGGAATATATGCTCCATAGCAGTATTTCTGGGTCAAGGGGTATGAATAGTTCTCATGTAATTCTCTACTAACTAAACCACCCTTGCTGGACTTGTGCAAATTATTTCATTTTTCTAGGTCTCAATTTCTATATCTGTAAAATGGGCTAAAGGTTGGAATGGCTGGCCTAAGGTTCCTTTCAGCTCTAAATCTATGATCCTCTGGGTGTTAGTGTTTTCTTTTTTACAGAGGAGGAAACTGTGGTTTAGAAAAGTTAATTACTTGCTCATGGTCACACTGCTAAGTGCCAAAAGTGGGATTCAAACCAAGGTCATCCTGACTTTAGCACCCATTCCATTACATCACCCTGCCTCTCCTAACTGACTTCTCTTGAACCTAAATGACTTCCTTTGGCCATCATTAGAATCATGTTCTAATTAATTGGGCTAGCCAGGGCACAGTGATTGTATACAGAGAAAGACCTGGGAAGTAGACTAAAAATTTATCAGACACTAATAGTGAGACCTTGGGCACGTAATATGTCTTTGCTTCAGTTTCATCTGTAAAATGAGTATAATAACAGTACCTACCTTTGAGGGCTGCTGTGAGGATCAAATGAGATAATATTTGTAAAGTGTTTTATACAACTCCAGGCATATAGTAGGTGCTATATAAATATTAACTGTTATTATTATTATTATTGTTGTTGTATTTGGGGGTGGGAGCCATGAAGGTGGTGTCTTTTTGCAAAGACTCTTGTGCTTGAAGGAAATTTCCTTATTTTTTTCATTTAGCATCTTTGATTTGTGTGTTCCATTGAGTCTAAGTAAAATGAACACAGTGTACATAGAGAACTCTTTTCTCCAAACTCCTCATTACTAACATAAACCAACAACTTTCTTAATATGTCTTAATCTTAGAAATCTGTTTGTTTTTTTTTTAAATCTCTCACTCTATGGATGTCTTCTTCATTTGGCATAAAAAAACCTTGAGTATGATTTTATTTTAACATCTTTTCCTTTTAGATTAGAACGACAACACAAATACAGTAGACATTAATGTTCTACTGCTGTCTTAAGAACCAAGCCTTTTGCTTTGGTTCTAACTTCTAGTTACAGGACTTTGATGACTATTGGTATGCATATAGCTATTCTAGCCCAATTCATTCAAAAGGGCAGATTAGGTCTTGGCTCTTAAAAAGGAATAATGGAGCAAAAATATGCATCCCCATTTGCATGCACAAAAAATTCTTGCAGCCAATTTGCACGTCTCAACTGTGCTCTCCCTGGCACCAGAATTTGTGGACAAGCTTGCCTCCCCATAAATCTCACAGCTGATCTGAAAGAATAAGACTGCAGAAACAAAAAAAAGGGGAGACATCACTCTTAAATCTCCAGGTACACTTTTACCCATAGGCAGATCAAGTGTCTGGGTTCCTGTCTGTAAACATTTCTTATTGAAAAGCAGTTTGCTCCAGTTCTCCACACAGATTCCCATTCTCTCTTCCAAGTGCATGAACATAAGACTCAGAACATTTTTAATCCATTATCTTTAGCACAGAAATATGTGTTAAATTTTGAGGAACTTTCTGAAATAAACTTTGATGCAGACACTAGAACCACACATTTTTAGAATCAGAAGGGACCTTAGGGGTAATATGTAGGAGAGATTGAAAGATCCCTGGCTTGAGAGTCAGATGGCCAGGGTTCATATCTGGGCTCTGAGGCCATGCTAGCTTTGTGAACATCATCACAACATTTCACTTCTTTGGACCTCAGTTTCTTTACCTTTAAAATGGGGAAAATAACATTTGTAGTTCCTACCTCATTGGGTTGTTGTGAAGAAATTGCTTTGAGTCACTAAACTTGAACTAGCGTTTACATTACTGAGTGTATATACCCCCAACAAGGACCAAAGACAGAAGGAAATGTTCCACAGATACAAAAATATACCAGCACCTTTTATAGTGGTGAAGAACTATGAAGAGCTAGGTATATATATAGCACTACTCACAATAATTCTAAAAGATTAATATAGCATGAGAGGCATAGAGAGACAGGATTATGAAAGTGTGGGTTTATTGCTAGAATTAGAATAAACCCAAGCACAGGTCACAGAATCAGATTCTTAAGAGTCGGAAGTCCCAAATAAACAGGAGCTACTGTTATGTTCACTGAGGGAAAAGGAAGCCTGAATACTCATGCAGAGCCATATGCTCTAGTATCTCTTCCTACCTAGGTTTTCTTTTTCCTTTTTAACAACAGCTTTGGTCTGTGGCCAATATGCTTGATGTGGGCATTTAACTTCTGATGTCAAATGCTGATTATCTCTGTGGAAGCAAGATGGAAGACCGGTTCTGTCCACCTACTGAAGGTCACAACATAGAATAGCTTTTATTGCTGAAAAAGAAACCCAAGTCTGACACTCATATCCCTTTTTTTTTCTTTTTAATATATTTAACAGGGGCAGCTAGGTGGCACAGTGGATAGAGTACTGACCCTAGAGTCAGGAGGACCTGAATTCAAATCCAGCCTCAAACACTTACTAGCTGTGTGACCCTGGGTAAGTCACTTAACCCCACTGCACAGCCAAAAACCAAAACAAAACAAAAAAAGACCATTTAAAAATTAAGAGTACTAATGACAATACTGATAGATGGAGAGTGATCTGTATCACCGAAGACCACACCCATATCAATGAAATCATAGATTAGTCTGAGTATTGAGAAGAAGCTGCAGATAATTGGTACTTTTATCTTTGGAAAATAATCATTGGAATGACTACTTTAAATAAAGACATTTCTAGTCATAGGATAAAGTGACTAGACTATCAGCTGGGTTGACTGGGAGAAAGATGGTGCCATCAATAGAAATAAAGAAGGTAGGAGAGAACTGCAGACTTGGGGAAATTGATGAGCTGTTGAGTTTACAATGCTAGAGGGATGTACAGGCAGGAAGATTAAACAGGCAGTTGGAAATATGGAACTGTGGTTCTGGGGAGGGATTGGAATAGATATATATCTTTGAAAATCATCTACATAAAGGCAGCTAGGTGGCACAGTGGATAGAGCACTGGTGTTGAAGTCAGGAGGACTTGAGTTCAAATCTGGCCTCAGACCAAACACTTGACACTTACTAGCTGTGTGACCCTGGGCAAGTCACTTAACCCCAATTGCCTAAAAAAAAAATCATCTACATAGAGAAAACTGAAGAATAAGAATGAGTCAGCCCACCAAGGTAAAGTATACTGAGAAAGAGAAAAGGGCCAAAGACAGAAACAGTGGGTTATAGATTTAGGGCTAGAAGGGATGGCAAGGAACAGCTAGGTGGCACAGTGGATAGAGCACTGGCCCTAGATTCAGGAGGACCTGAATTCAAATCCGGCCACAGACACATAACATTTACTAGCTGTGTGACCCTGGACAAGTCACTTAACCCCACTGCCTAGCCAAAAAAAAAAAAGGGATGGCAAGAGGCCATCTCTCCCACCCCCACCCCACCCCCATTTTGCATATGAGGAAAATGAAGCACAGAGAGATTAAATGACTTGACAAGGGTTAGACAACTAGCAAATATCTGAGGCAGGATTTGAACCCAGATATTTCTGACTCTAAGTCCAGTGTCCAATCTACCAGATACGTTGCCTATTTATATTGAAACTCTTCATATACTTGTTTAAGTCTTATCTTGACTACATTTCCTTTAAAGTTTCTACATATTTAGCACTTAATTGGTTATATCTAAATCAACCAACTAAATACTTGACAGTAATTGGAAGGAGAGGAAGAAGAAAAAGTGGGAATTTTAAGGAGAAATCACTCTCAGTCCTCCCAGAATTTTGGCAGGTCTCTGGCAATTTCTTAGCCATATGATATCTCTCTATAATCAAGCAGAACAGGGATCTATCACTTAAGACCCAGTGGGCTGGAGGTATGTCCTGAGTATTTTTTACTTTGCTCAGTTCCTAATGACAAGATGAGACACACCCAGCTTCCAATTAATTGAAAAAAAAAATCTCTCTAATCATTTCTCATCCAGGTTGTATGACTACACTGACATATCAAAGCGGAAAACATGAGAAAATATTAATTTTTAGCTCTTCAATCATCTATTACATGTATCATAAATTTATCTTGTAGTACTAACAACAGTGGATATTTATGGTTCACAAAGCAGTTTCATGTATTATTTCATTTGATTCTCACAATAATCAGGTGAGGTGAGTAGTGCAGACATTATAACTCCTTTTTACAAATGGGGGAACTGAGGCAGGGGGTGGTTAGCATGGTGTAGTAGAAAGAGCACTAAGCTAGGAATCAGGGGAAATGAGGGTTTTAGTTCTGGCTCGACCACTAACTAGCTATGGAATTAACAAGTAAATCACTTAACCTATTTGGACCTCAATATACTAATTTATAAATTTTATGGAGTTAAACTATCTATTTTCTAAGGTCCAATCCATTTTTTTGACAATTTGTGAGCTATATAATTGAGTTCTCCAAGACTGTACAGCTAGGAAATGTCAGAGCTGACATTAAAACCCAGATTTTTTTTTTTTAAGTGAGGCAATCGGGGTTAAGTGACTTGCCCAAGGTCACACAGCTAGTACGTGTCAAGTGTTTGGTCTGAGGCGGGATTTGAACTCAGGTCCTCCTGACTTCAGGGCCGGTGCTCTATCCACTGCACTACCTAGCTGCCCCAAAACCCAGATTTTCTAAGGTCAAACTCTTGTGTTCTCTCCTTCCTGCTATCACAGCTTTCCACACTGATGATATCTTAGATCAATCACATGACCAAGCTATTATTCCTATGTAACTCACATCTTTACTTTGCCCTCATAATCATTATTGTCCCTTTCTGACATTTAGTTCTCAAATAATCCTTTATAAAAGCTTTTAAAAGAAGTCAATTTTAAGAAACACTTTAAAGGAGTGAGAATGAAAAAAAGTACTCTTGGTAGATAGCAACCACTGCCATTTCTGGGGAGAAGGAATACAACAAAGGAACAAGATATTGCTATTCTCACCACTTAGTACAGTGCCTGGCACACAGTAAGAACTCTACTAAATGCTTGCTGACTGATATAATAAGGAACCCCTGGAGTTTATTGGGTAGGTTTTTTTGGAAGGCGAGGGGAAATGGGAAATGATAGAGTCAGAACTTTACATGCAAAAAAGACTGAGTAAGAACAGTTAGATAGGCAAGAGGAAAAGAGATCAGTGTTATGAAAACCCAGAGAGGTGGAAGCAGAGGTGTGCTGGAGTCAGCTCCCACCTGAGAGCTGCCACTGAATACTTAACAATCAGCTCTCAGGTGGGAGCTGACTCCAGCACTCCCTGACTTCCATCTCACTTACTAGCTGTGTGACTTTGGGCAAGTCACTTAATCCCCTATTGCTTCCCAAAGGGGAAAAATGAGCAAACACTGTAAATCAGGGTTTGAATATTGTTTTGTTGATCATCTAGACAAGATTGTGATGAAGAAAATGTTAATAATGCAAGCTTAAACTTATTAATGGGTTGGTCATATTTTTCAGAGAGCCAATTGTTAAATATTTACTAGCACACTCCTGGAAGGAAGGACCTCAGAGGTAGTCAAATCAGTCAACACACTCTGATTAAGCACTTACTAAATGTTAGACCCCATGTTAATAATAATAATAATAATAATGATAATGATAATAGTTAACATATCTGTATCTATACCTGTATCTGTGCCCTACGTTTGTTGTATCGCTGAGCTCCCTTACAATGGTATTTCCTAAATGTTCCTTGAAAGCAAAATCTCATGTTCTGGGATTGATGGGGTATAGACCCTGGAAACTCTCCCTCCTCAACTTCCCCTGAACTCTCCCACATGGCCCTGGCATTTCCCTGAGGCTATAATCCTTTCAACTGTCTTTTCATCGTGGCCCCACGCCCAAATCTCCAATTCTCAGTTACCTCTAACCTAGCCCAGCCCTTCATTGTCTGTTACCTCTCAATTGCTGTTCCCACACTGCCACTTCCCACCCTTAATTCCATCTAGACCTCTTCTCTGTTCCCATAGTCTTCTGTATAAAAGATCCATCTTGCCTCCATTAAAGTGCTCAGATTCTTGAAATCTAGCCAGTACTATAGACTCACTAGGAATCTTGCTCACCCCAGTTGGTGTTCTAATAAATCTTGTCTTTGGCAGAAAGAGGCTTAGGTCGAATTCATTTGAGGCAGGACCTCTGTCACTTGCCCTTGAATTTTGGGGTTCCCAGGATCTCTAGATCTCAAAAGGATGAAATTAGAATATGTTTAAGAGGCTGCATGGTACAGTGGGAAAAGTCCTGGATTTGTAGGAAGAGACCTACCGCTGTAACTTACTAGTTGTGTGAACTTAAGCAATTGACCTTACCCCTCTGGGCTTTAGTTTCCTTATCTGTAAAATGGGATAATAGTACCTACATTGCAGGGTTATTGTGAGGGTCAAATGAGATAATAATTGCAAAATGTTTAGCACAGTGATTGGCACATAGTAAGCACTATATAAATGTTAGGTATTATTATTCGCAAAGCGTCTGGCATATAGCAAGTGCTTATTCAAAGCATGTTGATTAATGGACCATTTCTAAGGTGCTTTCCAGGGATGTGCTGGTAAATGTTTAACAACTGGTTCTCTGAAAACTATGCCCAACACAGTATTAAGTTTAATTTGCATTATTTACATTTTCTCCATCACTTACTTAAGTCTTTGTTGTTGTTCAATCATTTTCAGTTATGTAAGACTCTTCATGACCCCATTTGGTGTTTCCTTGGCAAAGATACCGAAATGGTTTGCCATTTCCTTCTCCAGTTCACCCAGGGTCATACAGCTAGTAAGTGTTTGAGGCCAGATTTGAACTCTGGTCTGGTACTTTATTGACTGCACCACGTGGCAGCTTTACTTAAATTTAGACAATCAATAAAACAATACTGAAGCCCTGATTTATAGTGTTTGCTTATCTATATCTGACAATCTGTTTAACAGAGTAGAATATAAATAGCCAAATAATTATTTTATTTTTTTCCAGTGTTCTCCCAACTCCCAGAATAGTGTCATAGATTCTGATAACTATTATCCAGATGGACAGGCTGATAATTTTTCTTTTACTTTGAAATTAAGGTATTAAGTTTCATGGCTGCCTTAGAAATCTAAGTCCTCAGTAGCATGACAAACTATTTCAGCCCCGCATCTTTTAGGGATTGCCATAAAGGAAATCCAAACCTCTGGGTTCTCCTGCCATAAGCTTCCCCTGTACATTCTAGAGACTCTGAAACTTTTGGGAGGAGTCAGTTCAGAATAGAATGGGTCTTTCTCTCTCATCCAACCTCAAACTAGATTTAAACTTTGGTCTAGGGCTGAAAATGAGTAGGGTGCTGCATATTTGTTTGCCTACATTCATGTCAGCTTACATATTCTAAACCATAACGACTTATACAAGAAGATCTGGAAGAAAATCTGTTAAATGCAATGCCAGGCCACCAAATAAAAGCAGAGCACTTAACTGTAAAATATTACATTTGCTAGATGGTATCCTCCCATCTCTTGCTCTGTTTTACTAGCATGTGGAATTGTACAAGTATGTGTGGTACACTTTTATGTAAGGTACAGTGGAAAGGGCTCTGGACTTCAAAAAACCTAGGTTTGCATTTCAGCTTTTATCTGTATGATCTTGGTCAAGGGAGACTGTGTGATACAATGGCAAGATAATGGACTCCCTCAGTAAGCCCTGGTTCAAATTGCACTTCTGATACTACCTTTTTGACCTTGGACAAATCTCATAAACTCCGAGGGCCTCAGTTTCCTGTTCTGTAAAATAAGGGGGTGATTAGATGGTGTCTCTAGTTCCCTTCTAGCTCCAGAGCCTAGGAATTAATTGGAAACAAGAATATTAATGAAAAGGTATGTCAAATGGGATTTCCTGTTTTGCTTCTAGTTTTGAATTCTGTTTCCACTATCTACTAGAATCTTTTGGACGTCAGATAATATTACTATCTAAACATAGCTTTTAGTCCTTGGTTACAATACAAAGTAACATAACAAATCCTGTTCTTCTTTTGATCCAACAAGTTGTTAGTAAAACTATTGCCTCCAGGCTGAATCATCTTTTTATTTTTAAAAATTTTATTTTATTTATTTAGTATTTTATTTTTCCCCAGTTACATGTGGAAACAATTTTAATATTCATTTTTAAAACTCTTGAGTTCCAAATTCTCTCCTCACGCAAAACATATCCATAGTAGTTGTGATGTGAAAGAAAACATAGACAAAAAACCTCAAGAAAAATAAAGTTTAAAAAAAAGTATGCTTCGATCTGTATTGTGTCTGCACCATCAGTTCTTTCTCTAGGGATGGATGGTATTTTTCATTATAAGTCCTTCAGAGTTGTCTTGGATCACTGTATTGCTGAGAATAGCTAAGGCATTTGTGGCTGATCATCTTGTAATATTGCTGTCACTTTGCACACAGTACATTTCACTTTGCATCAGCCTATGCAAGTCTTTCCAGGTCTTTCTGAGAGCATCCTGCTGCTCATCATTTCTTACAGTACAATAGTATTCCATCATGATCACATACCACAACCTGTTCAGCCATTCCCCAATTGATGGGCATTGCCTCAATTTCTTTTCTTTTTTTTTTTTTTCTTTTTGGTTAGGCAATGGGGTTAAGTGACTTGCCCAGGGTCACACAGCTAGTAAGTGTTACATGTCTGAGGCTAGATTTGAACTCAGGTCCTCCTGACTTCAGGGCCGGTGCTTTATCCACTGCACCACTTAGCTGCCCCTAAATTTCTAATTCTTTTAGAATTAGCAGAAAAGAGCTGCTATAAATATTTTTGTCCATATAGATCCCTTTCCTTTTTGTTTTTTTATCTCTTTTGGGATGCAGACATAGTAGTGGTACTGTTAGGTCAAAGGACATGCATGGTTTTATAGCCCTTTGTACATAGTTCCATATTGCTCTACAGAATGGTTGAGTCACTTCACAACTCCACCAACACTGCATTAATGTCTCATTTTCCCCACATCCCCTCTAACATTTGTCATTTACCTTTTCTGTCCTATTAGCCAATCTAATAGGTATGAGGTAAATCTCAGAATTGTTTCAATTTGCATTTCTCTAATCAATAGTGAGTTAGAATATTTTTTCATGTGGCTATAGATAATTTTGATTACTTCATCTGAAAACATCATATCTTTCGATCATTTACCAATTGGGGAATGGTCTTACTTTCATAAATTTGACTCAGTTCTCTATACATTTGAGAAATGAGGCCTTCATCAGAAAAATCTGCTTCAAAATTTTTTTACAGTTACTATTGGTAAATATATTTTCCTCCACCCTATTTTCCTCTCCTTGCCATTTATTCTATTCTTTCTCTCCTTTCATCCTGTCCCTCCTCAGAAGTGTTTTATTTCTGACTATGCCCTCCCCAATCTACTCTCCTTTCTATCATCCCCCCCACACCTTCTTTTATCCCCTTCTCCTCCTACTTTCCTGTAGAGTAAGATAGATTTCTATACCCATTTGAGTGTGTATGCTATTCCCTCTTTGAGCCAATTCTGATGACAGTAAAGTTCACTCACCCTCCTTCACCTTCCCCCCTCCTCTTCTCTACTGTAAAGCTTTTTCCTCCCTCTTTTATGTGAGATAATTTACCCTATTCTACATCTTCCTTTGTCTTCCTCCCAGTACATTCCTCTCTCACCCCTTAATTTTCTTTTAAATATTATCCCTTCATATTCAACTAATACCTGTGCCCTCTGTTTATATATACTCCTTCTAACTACCCTAATAATGAGGAAGGTCTTGAGTTACAGATATATAGGAATATATATTTCTATATAGGAATGTGAACAGTTTAAACTTATTAAGTGTCTTATAATTTCCCTTTTTCATTTCCCTTTTTATGCTTCTCTTGAGTCTTGTATTTGAAAGTCAAATTTTCTATTCAGTTCTGATCTTTTCATCAAGAATGCTTGAAAGTCCTCTATTTCATTGAATATCCATTTTTTTTCCCCCCTGAAGGATTATATCCAGTTTTGCTGGGTAGGTGATTCTTGGTTGTAATCCAAACTCCTTTGCCCTCTGGAAGATATTCCAAGCCCTCTAATGCTTTAATGTAGAAGCTGACTGTCGCTTCATGATACTTGAATTATTTCTCTCTGGCTGCTTGCAATATTTCCTCTTTGACCTGGGAACTCTAGAACTTAGTTATAATATTCCTGGCAGTGTTCATTTTGGGATCTTTCAGGAGGTGATTGGTGAATTCTTTCAATTTCTATTTTACCCTCTGGTTCTAGAATATCAGGGTAGTCTTCCTTGATAATTTCTTGAAAGATGATATCTGGGCTCTTTTTTTGATCATGGCTTTCAGGTAGTCCAATAATTCTTGAATTATCTCTCCTGGATCTATTTTCCAGATCAGTTGTTTTTCCAATAAGATATTTCACATGGTCATCTATTTTTTCATCCTTTTGGTTTTGTTTTACAATGTCTTGATTTCTCATAAAGTCACTAGCTTCCATTTGCTCCATTCTAATTTTTAAGGAATTATTTTCTTCAGTTTGCTTTTGTACCACCTTTTCCATTTGGCCAATTCTGCTTTTTAAGGCATTCTCTTTCTCATTGGCTTTTTGAACCTCTTTTACCATTTGGCCTAGTCTGTTTTTTAAGTTATTATTTTCTTCAGTATTTTTTGTGTCTACTTTACCAAGCTGTTGACTCGTTTTTCATGATTTTCTTGCATCACTCTCATTTTTCTTTCCAATTTTTCCTCTACCTCTCTTACTTGATTTTCATACACCTTTGTGAGCTCTTCCATGGCCTGAGACCAATTCATATTTTTCTTGGAGGCTTTGGATGTAGAAGCTGTGACTTTGTTGTCTTCTTCTGAGTATGTGTTTTGATCTTCTTTCTCCCCATTGTCACTTTCTATAGATTGAAATTTTTCCATTTTTTTGCTCATTTTACCAGCCTATTACTTGACTTTTAACTCTTTGTTAAATTAGGGCTCTGCTTCCAGGGTGGAGGGTGCACTGTTTCAAATTTCAGGGGGTTTTTGCAGCTGTTTTCAGAGATATTTCAAGGGTCCTATAAGTTTTCAGTTCTTTCAAGGTGGTATGATCTAGGGAGAGGTGTTTATCAATCTCCTGGCCTGTGCTCTGGTATGTGATAGACCACAAGCACTCCTTTCTGCCCTGGAACTGTGAGGAGGGGTCCCCCTCCACTGTGGCCAAAAGCTCTGCTGTGCTGGTGGTCTTCTTCACCCTGGGACTGTCACCTAGGACTACAAGCTGAGCAAACCAACAGAGTCCTACCTCAGTGCTAGCAAAAAGACACCTGGAATCTCCTTCTGATCAGTTGTTTGACCCTCTTACCATGTGTGGGCTGACAGCTCCAGAAGCAGTTGTTGCCACTGCCACTGTTGATTCAATCACTCCCAAGGCCTGCTCCTGTGGCTGGGGCTGTGCTGGCACATCCTGCGCTGGACTGTGTTCGACTCTCACCCAGGTGAGACAGACCTTTCCTGCTGACTTTCTTGTATGGCATCTGTGGGCCGAGAGGTCTGGAAACCACCACTGCTGCCAGTGATTCAGTTGCCCCAAACCTGCTCCAGGTTTGCTGAGGCCCAGTCTGCGGGCCTGCACTGGACTGTGCTCCTCTCTCACCCTGGTGCAACAGAGTTTTCCTGCTGACCTTTCAGGTTGTCTTAGGCTGGGAATTTGTTTCATTCCATCTTTGGTGGGTTCTGCTGCTCTAGAATTTGTTTAGACTCATTTTTAAAGGTATTTGGAGGTGTGTGTGGGAGAACTCAGGCAATTCACTGCCTTTACTCTGCCTTCTTGACTCTGCCTCCTTGAATCATCTTTTTAAAGTGATAGGTCTTCCAGGGCCCATCAATTGCATTTAGAAACATCTTTTGGGAAATTCTTGGTTAATAAAACAGCTTTGAATATGTCTCTCTAGGGTGGCACCTGTTTAGCATCAGGAAACTAAAGAAACTGTAACGGTGACAGGCAGCCAAATGTAATTTTCCTCTCTAGAAGTAGAATAATCATAACAGACATGAAATGAAACTTGTTTTTAGTCTATGTAACCCCAGACCCCCCCCAGAAAGATGCCCTGGGTTTTAGGTACTTTGTGAATCAAAATCTTATTCAAACTATAGGTAATGAGCCCCCATCAATGACTTTACTTTTACTACTCAGTCAGAAGACTCATGTAGTTTTAAGTAAACATATCTAATGTAATAGCAATAATTTAAAGCCTTTTCTTTTTCTACATGTAGAAAGTTAATCTTCTGCAATATGATTAATCATGTCCTGTATTTGCTAAGTTGCTGTTGATAAAATGAAAATGCACTTAGATGTTTCATTTCGAAAATTAATGATGCCAGCTGAAGAGAATAGTTAAGATAAAGGAGATGAACATAACAGGTTGGAACAGCTCTCCCCAGGAAGAGATGGAACTTATCAGCTGCAGTTGAACTGTCCCAACCAGAAATGACATTTCAGAAACAAGGCAACAGAACTTTTGGAAAGAAAAGGTTTGTGGTGCAGTGGATAGAGCACCGGCCCTGAAGTCAGGAGGACCTGAGTTCAAATCCAGCCTCAGACTAAACAGTTGACACTTACTAGCTATGTTACCCTGGGCAAGTCACTTAACCCCAATTGCCTAAAAAAAAAAGTATATCCACATAAGAAAAGTTTGTTTTTTTTTTCCTTTTTGGTGAGGCAATTGGGGTTAAGTGACTTGCCCAGGGTCACATAGCTAGCAAGTGTCATGTGTCTGAGACCGGATTTGAACTCACGTCCTCCTGACTCCAAAGCCAGAGCTCTATCCACTGTGCCACTTACCTGCCCCAAGCTTTTGTTTTTTTTAAACCACATAATGCACTGTATTCTCAGGCCACCTTTTATGGTTTTTGTTTTTTTGCTATAAATATTATCACACACAATGCTACATCTATGGAACCAGATGGCATATGAAATATTTCAACCAACAGAAAGAAATATGGAATGGAAAAAAAATTTGTGGTCTTTCCAGAAATCTTTCACAACCTTCACATTTGATGGCAATTATTAAGAGAGCAACAAGTTTGAAATTGTAGCCGAGGCATATAATTACCCATATTTGACCTATTTATGAGCTCCCACGAGAGTCGAGAATACTAGATCTCTGCACCTCCTTGAGCTTGGTTCTTGACATATTTGATGAAGTCATAATATTGTGAGAACATATTAGCCTTTGCATGGTTAGACAAGCTTCTATCTGGAGGAATAAACAGCTGGGATATCTCAAAAATATTAACAGAGAAAGTAACCTACTGATGGAACATATATCATCAGAGTTACATAAAGAAATATGCTTAAAGAACACCATACAATGTCCTATATATATTCACCATTGGGAATTATATAACAATATAGTTGAAGAGAAACAGCAGAAATGAACAGTATCTAAATGTAAGTATAGGAGTTACAGAAACAGATTGGGAGTATAGATGCATAAACCAAATATATATGACTGGGATTGCCCTATGTTTGATTAAAGTCTACAACTGACTTAATTACATTTTAAATTAAAATCTTCTACGCAGGGCAGCACAGTTCTGTGCAAAGAGCAGAGGAATTTAGAGTCAGAGGACTTGGGTTTGAATCTTGGATCTACAATTTGTATGATCTTGGGTAAGTCATTTATTTTCTCTGGGCCTCAGTTTCCTCATCTATAAAATGAGAGGATTAGACTAGATCAAGCCTGCACAACTTTTTGCCCACCAATGCAGCAGGCCAAAGGATTTCCTCTAAATACAAAGGATGTTTTCCTCTACATTTTTGGTGGCAGCCTGAAGTTGGTGCTGCAAGTGGCCTGAGGGCTGTAAGTGGCTGCAGGCCACAAGTTGTACAAGTCTGGACTAGATGACTTCCAAGGCCCCTTCTAGCTCTAAAACTATGATCCTCCATGTACACTATGTCACTGTTGTCCCAATGGTGAATCTTTTCCATCACAAGGTCAAGTGATATGAGTCAATCATGGTTGCTTTGGCCAAGTGTGTGGTTCTGCAATTAATTTCATTCTCCTTTAGAAGGAGGAAGCAATTTCCACTATAGGCTCAACCCTTCATACATTTTAGGAAGCCACCTTGCTTCACGAAAAGAAATACATTATATCCACATAATTCAACACTCTAAAAGTTAAGTAAAATACTTAATCCCTTGCCACACATGTAATAGGCTTTCTTAAAAGCTGCATAGAACTCAGCCTGATCCATGAGGTTTATGTATCACACCTTTTCCAAAGTTCATTCTTAGATTTTTTTTTTTGAGGAACTGCTTTTCAAATATGTAATAGAAACCAACTAAAACAAACTTCCCTGTTACTGATGTTCTCACCATCAGGTGATGTATTAGTTTGAATGAAAAACTTGCAGACACCCAGGAAAGAAAAACAAATCAATGGCAAAAAATCTGGAACTTAAGCTATTTGAGACAACGGAAGACAGGAATAAATGTCCTAGTAGTAAAAGTCATAGACACCCAGGGAAATTCAATGAACATGAATTAGAAGCTCATTAATTGAGAACAATAGCTTCAGAATATTCTCTCGTAAAGGACAGACCTGCTCAACAAACCTTATCTTGAAGGATCATTTGTTTATAAGAGGAGAGTGACCGTAAGACAGGTGAAGGGGCTGAAACATAATTGAATCAAAGAGTGGATTACCACTTCCTAAAAGAAAACTTGATCTGCCCCAGAAATAGCTCAGTCAGCATCCAACTCCTGATTACCTCAAACATTGGCCAGGGTTCAAATAGCCCATGTGAGGAACCGCCAGGATAAAGCCCTCATTAATCATACAATGTTGGACTCTCATCGGTCATCAGCTCAGTTCTCCTTTCTATTGTTCACAAATAACCCAGCCGGGTGAGATCCCATTCAATTGTGCACAAACTCCCATAGACCTTAAATTTGAGGTTTCCTTTTATTTTCTCATCTTAATTAAAATCTAACTGTCCTCTGAAGACATTATGTCCCTTTAAACTCTCTCCAAGAAAAAACCATGTCATCTCCTCCCCATGATTACCAGGCCCAGAAGTAAGATCTGGTACCTCGTTACTCTTTGTTGATTCATCTATATCTTCACCTCCAACCTATCACTCAGAAGTCTCAGTTACAGATTTCTGTCTGACATTTCCATTTGGCATTTCAAATGGAATACATTCCAGACTGAGCACATATTCCCTCCCAGAACAATTATTCCTCTTGACTTTTCTATTTCTGTACTCCCATTCAGCCAAGACCTAAACTTTGGAGTCATCTTTGCCTCTTCCTTCTCCTTCATGCCTCATATCCAACCAGGTCCCCTTTCAACTGAATACAATCTAATTAAAAATATTTTCCCCAAATCACATTCATATTATCTCCTCAATTTTTTTCTGCTCCATCTGCTCATTTCTATTTTCAATAACTAATATGAACCCATAGTTCATATTAACTCTTGTTTGGCCTGCTGTAATAACCTCACTGTCTCCAGGCTCTTCCCCTTTCAACCAATTCTACTTGTCTTTGTCAGAGTCATTTTACTAAAGAACTGCTCTGGTTATGTAACAACATTCTTCTCCTCTTTCCTCAGCTCAGAAACATTTCCATTGTCTACGTAATTAAGTCCAAACTTCTTATTTTGATTGTTATATCTCCATGGTTTGGTTCCTTCCAACTTTACTTTCCACAACCCTCTCCATAACCTATATACTCTATATACTATAGATCAGCCAAACTTTACTTCTTGCTGTTCTGTGAACATGATTGCTCTTTCCCAAACTTCTTTGCTGGATTATCATCTATATTTTACCTTCTAAGACTCTGTCTTATCTGAAGGCTCTGTGTTAAGCTCTCTTCTCTTCTCTCTTTAATCTTTCCATTGGTGATATCATTCGCCATGGGCTCAATTATCTCTACCATGATTCCCAATTCATGTATCTAGCTCCATCTCTCTCCTGAACTCTAGGCTTGAATATCCACCTGCATCCTAAACATCTCTACTTGGATGCCTTGTTGGTTTCTTAAACTCAGTATGTCCCAAATACAATTCATTATCTTCTCCCCTAACTACTCCCCTCCTTCAAACATCCTTATTTCTGTTGAGGGAACCATCATCTTCCCACTTATCCATGTTTGTAACCTCTGAATCATCCTTGATTTTGCCCCCTCTCTTTTACCCAAATGATTGTCAAACTCTATTGATTCTACCACCATAGTATCTTTCTTATCCTCTTTCTACTCACATAGCTAATGCCCTAGTTAAGGCCCTCAACATTATAATTACTTCCTAATTAGATTTCCTGGCTCTATTCTCTTCTGTTCCAATCTAGGTTTCATTCTCTTGCCTGTAAACTTTCAGTCTCCCTCTAGAACAAAATACAAAGTCTGAAGGCCCTGTGTGTTCTTATTTCAACTTATCTTTGCAGCCTTAATTCACATGATTTCCCTTCACAATACACAGCTACTAGTTTTTCATTCAGCACAACATTCTATTTCTTGCCTCCATGCATTTCGTATTTTAAATAAGTTTTAATTGATTTATTTTGTTTTTTTTTAACATCACCATAGCTTTTCCCTTTCACTTTGCCCCCCCCAGAGTCATCTCATATAACAAATAGTATTTTTTAAGACTAAAAAAGAAAAAAGAAAGAAAAATCAGTTTAATTGATCATTTAACTGATCAATACATTGAAAAAATCTGAGAATGTGAAAACATTTGTGGACCTCTCACCTCTGCAAAGTGTTGGTGTGGAAGTATCTTCTCATAGCTCTTCCTTCAAGCCATTATGTGTTCTGTTTTATATTTATTAGGTACATTGTGTATCCCTGCCTCTCAGAGGAATGGAAGCTCCTTGAGGGAAGGTACCATTTTATTAGTTTTTTTCCTTGTGAGGCAATCAGGATTAAGTGACTTGGCCTAGGGTCACACAGCTAGTAAGTGTCAAGTGTCTGAGGCTGGATTTGAACTCAGGTCTTCCTGATTCCAGGGCTGGTGGTCTATCTGCTGCGCTACTTAGCTGCCCCTTATTTTTGTTTGGATATCACCAGGAGCTTGGCACCTAATAGATACCCCACAAATATCTGTTGAATTTAGCCAGATCCCCTGCATTTTCCTTTTGTTTTGTACTATGCCTGGATTGCCTCAATCCAACTAGAGACTTGTTGTAATTCTACCTATCTCTCCCAGCCTAACTCAACTGCCATCTCACTTCTGTTCTCTCAAACTAGATAAAATCTTTTTCTTCTCATAAGGGCCTCCCCTATTCCACACAAATGGCATTCTGTTTGTACCTCAGTTATGGAACATTCTTCCAGGAATTACATGTACTTTTCTCCCCTACTTGGATCCTTGAGGACAGGAGTAATTTTTGGTCATTTTTCATCTTTGCTGGACCCTGCAGAGTCTAGCAAATGGTTTTGCACATAGTAGGAATTCAATAAAGATCTCTTGAATACATGAATTCAATGAAGCAGGAAAAAAATGATGGTGTGGTTAATTGCATCTCAGTGTTATAAACCATTCAAATAAGGCTCTAAAGGTCACAGTGGAAGCAGATCCACTTTGCCAACAAGAAACTGTTAAAGGTCAGACTGAAGGGAATGACTTAAATTATTGCAGTACTGGAGAAATTCCTTTTTTGGAATAGTCCTGAACACAGAATAGATCTGGAACTGAAACCACACACACACACACACACACACACACACACACACACACGCGCGCGCGCGCGCGCGCACGCACACACACATCAAGGAACTGGGACCTAAACAATTCAATAAACCTGGCTGAGAAAATTCAAATGTAACTAATGCAGTTGTTGGCCCCAAGTCATCAGATCATGAATCTGATAATAGCCTTATCTCCATCTTCGTTGAGAGGCAGCATGATACACAGAAAGAACATCAGGTCTGCACTCAAAGGACACAGATGTGAATACTGATTCATTCCACTTACCACTTATGTGATGTTGGGAAAGTTGCTTAACCTCTTTGTGCCTCATTGTCATCATCTATAAAAAATGAGGGAGTTGGACTAAATGGTCTCTTAAGGTCCCTTTCAGCTCTGAGTCTTGATTTATCATATCTGAGGAGATATAGAACTGATCTTGGGGTTAGGAAGAGCTGGCTTCAACTCTTGCCTCTGATACTAGCTACGTGACTCTGGCCAAGTCATTTACTTAATAAAGACAGGATGTGATTATAGTTAAAAAAAGAAGCTATTTTGAAATCGAAAGACTTGGTAACTCTGATTTGGCAGCCCTCCAGATAGAGAGGTAATGAACTTAAAATGCAGACAGAGGAATCAATCAATACATACATACATACATGTACACATGTATTCATATACAATACATACGTACATGCACATATACATATATGCATATATTTAGATGGGGCTAATGCAGTAATTTGTTTTGCTTTGCTTGTTATGCTTGACTTTGCATGTGTAATAGATTTCGTTTTTCTTGCTTTTTCAATGAGGGGAGGTAGAAGCGGAAAGGAGAGAATTAAGACCTGAAAGTAAAATAAAAGTGAATTAAAAGATATAGATTAATTAAAAAATAAGCTGTTTTCATGCATTTTTTCTTTTTTTGTTTTCTTTGCTAGGTATATGAGAGGCAGAGATGGGCTTTTGTAGTTGGATGTCCTAGTACTTATATATTTCAGGTTACATTTCTATGTGTGATATATACCATTTGAATAAAAGACTCATATAATTTGTCCTAGAAATGCTAATTAAAACATTATGTTCACCAAGAAATGAGCAAAACACTATTATCTTTATACTTAAGAATGTATCCCTTTGGGGTGGAGCCAAGATGGTGGAGGGAAAGCAGTGACTGTCTTGAGCTCTCCCCCAAACCCCTCCAAATACCTGGAAAAAAATGGCTCTAAACAAATTCTAAAGCAGCAGAATCCACAAAAAGACAGAGTGAAACAAATTTCCAGCCAAAGACAGCCTGGATGGTTGACAGGAAAGGTATATCACGCCGGGTGGGGAGAGCAGCACAGTTCAGTGTGGGTGCTCAGGCCGCCGTGACCCTGGAGCAGGCCTCAGAGGACTGAATCGCGGGCAGCTGTGGCGGTTTCCGGACTTCTCAACCCATGAACACTAAAGACAACGTGGAAGGTCAGTGGGAAAAGTCTGTGACTGTGGTGAGAGAGGAGCTAGGTCTCAACCAAGTGGCCTCTGGGGCAGCGACTGTTTCCTGAGCTTCTGGCCCACAGATTGAGGGGAAATCGAGTGGCTGATCAGAGGGGGATTGGAAAGATCTCTTTGCCAGAGCTGAGGCAGGAATCTCTTGCTTTACAGGTGCTTGGATCTGGGTCACAGTTCTGAGGGGTGGTCCTGGGGTGGAGGTGCTTGTGGCGGTGGAGAGGTCCTGGTGTGGTGGAGCTTGTGGCGGTGGAGAGAAAACACCTCGCCCCTTATCATACCCCGTTGGAAGAACTGAAAATTTACAGGTCCCTAGAAATACCTCTGAAAACAGCTGAACAAACCCCTGAAGCTTGGGCCAGTACACTCTTCACATTGGAAGCAGACTTTTACCTTAACAAAGAGTTTAAAACTCAAGTAATTGGCCGGGATCATGAGTAAGCAGCGCAAAAAGAGTCAGACTATATTATCTTACTTTGGCGACAAAGAAGATGAAAACATACAACCAGAAGAAGACAACAAAGCCAAAGCTCCTACATCCAAAGCCTCCAAGAAAAATATGAATCAGTCCCAGGCCTTGGAAGAGCTCAAAAGGGATTTTGAGAAGCAAGTAAGAGAAGTAGAGGAAAAACTGAGAGTGATGCGAGAAAATCATGAAAAACAAGTCAACAGCTTGCTAAAGGAGACCTAAAAAAATACTGAAGACAATAACACCTTAAAAAATAGCCTAACCCAAATGGCAAAAGAGGTCCAAAAAGTTAATGAGGAGAATGCCCTAAAAAGCAAAATTGGCCAAATGGAAAAGGAAGTCCAAAAGATTACTGAAGAAAATACTTCCTTAAAAATTAGAATAGAGCAATTGGAAGCTAGTGACTTTATGAGAAATCAAGACACTCTAAAACAAATCCAAAAGAATGAAAAATTAGAAAACAATGTGAAATATCTCATTAGAAAAACAGCTGACCTGGAAAATAGATCCAGGAGAGAGAATTTAAAAATTATTGGACTATCTGAAAGCCACGATCAAAAAAAAGAGCCTAGACATCATCTTTCAAGAAATGATCAAGGAAAACTGCCCTGATATTTTAGAACCAGAGGGCAAAATAGAAATTGAAAGAATCCACCGATCTCCTCCTGAAAGAGATCCCCAAAGGAAAACTTCTAGGAATATTGTAGCCAAATTCCAGAGTTCCCAGGTCAAGGAGAAAATATTACAAGCAGCCAGAAAGAAACAATTCAAGTACTGTGGAAACACAATCAGGATAACACAAGATTTAGCTGCTTCTACATTAAGGGACTGCAGGGCATGGAATATAATATTCTGGAGAGCAAAGGAGATAGGATTACAACTAAGAATCACCTACCAAGCAAAACTGAGTATAATCCTGCAGGGGCAAAAATGGTCATTCAGTGAAATAGAGGACTTTCAAGCATTCTTGATGAAAAGACCAGAGTTAAATAGAAAATTTGATTTTCAAATACAAGACTCAATTGGAACATGAGGAGGTAAACAGGAAAGAGAAAATCACAAGAGACTTATTAAGGTTAAACTGTTTACATTCCTGCATGGAAAGATTATTTGTAACTCATGAGACCTTTGTCAGTATTAGGGGAGTTGATATGTACGGATATAGAGATATAGATAGATAGAGGGCACAGGGTGAGTTGAAAATGAAGGGGTCATATCTGGAGAATAAAATTAAGGGGTGAGAGAGGAATATACTAGGAGAAGGAGAAAGGGAGAGGTAGAATGGGATAAATTATCCCACAAAAAAAAAAAAAACAACAGAAAAGAAAAGGCTCTTACAGTGGAGGGGAAACAGGGGAAGGTGAGAGGGAATGAGTGAATCTTATTCTCATAGGATTTGATTAAGGAGGGAATAACATACACACTCAATTGGGTGTGGAAATCTGTCTTACCCTACAGGAAAATAGGGGGGGAAGGAGACAAGAGAGTAGGGGAATGATAGAGAGGAGGGCAGATTGAGAAAGGGAGTAATCAGAAGCAAATACTTCTGAGAAGGGACAGGGTCAAAAGAAAGAATAGAATAAATGGGTGGGCAGGATATGATTAAGGGAAATAGAGTTAGTTTTTCACAGCGTGTCTACTATGGAAGTGTTTTGCATAACTTCACATATATAACCCATATTTAGTTGCTTGCCTTATCAATGAGGGTGGGGAGGGAGGGAGGAAGGGAAAAAATTTGGAACCCAAAGTTTTAAAAACACATGTTTAAAAAAATGTTTTCACATGCAAGTGGGAAATAAGAAATACAGGAAATGGGGTACAGAAATCCGTCCTGCCCTACAGGAAAATTGAAGGGGAAGGGGATAAGAGAAGGGGGGAGAGATAGAAGGGAACGCAGACTAGGGGAAGGGGTATTTAGAATGCATGGGGTGGGGGGAGGGGTGAGATGGGGTGAAAATTTGGAACTCAAAATCTTGTGGAAGCAAATGTTGAAAACAAAATATAAATTAAGTGCAATCACTTAAAAAAAAAAAGAATGTATCCCTTTGCCTGGGCCAATGTATACATGAAAAAGTCATGAAGAAGAATACATCAAAATGTTATTCTGTAAATCAAGTTTCATACTTTAGGAAGTGCCTTGATTGGACTTTGAATTTCAAGGAAGGGTTGTTTTCAAAGGGATCCAATAATAACACATTAAATATAAAGTCACCTTCACATAACATTTATCAAGGGCCTCTATCCATCTAGCCAAATTCTCCTCAGAATAAGAACTTTGATTGATTGTAAGATTTCTCTGTCATTATCCTCTGGTATCTGATTTCAAAAGATTTGCTGTATGTATATTTGTATGTTTGTGTGTATTGTGCATGTATGTGTGTATTTTTTTTTAAGTTTTAATTGATTAGTTTTTCTTTCTTTTTCTTTCTTATTTTTTTGTTGGCTGGGCAATGGGGTTAAGTGGCTTGCCCAGGGGCACACAGCAAGCAAGTGTCTGAGGCGGGATTTGAACTCAGGTCCTAAAAAAAGACTCCCTGACTCCAGGGCCAATGCTCTATACACTGTGCCACCTACCTGCCCCTAATTGATGTGTTTTGTTTTTACATCGCAATCATTTACAGATTGCCCCACTCCATGAGTGGTCCATTGTACCAAGTAAAACAAGTAGGCAAAACTAACAATAGAGTGACATCATTTGAAAGCACATGCAATACTCCACATCTGTAGCATCACTGTCTCTATTAAAACTTAACTAAAGGAAATTTATTTTTTCTCCTTCCCACCACCTGCCCACTGAAAAAAAGAAAAGAAAAACAAATTCCTAGTAACAAACATGCATGGTTAAGCCAAGCAAGTTTCCTCATTGGCTGTATATGAACACACATATATTTCCTTTTGCACTATGTATCACTTCTATCTATCACTTCTATCTATCACTTCTCTGTGAGGAGGTGGATAGTATATTTCATTCTTGGTATTCTGGAATCACAGAGTCATCATACTGATTATAGATAATTCTTAGAGCTTCCAAAGTTGTTTATCTTTATAATATTGTTATGACTGTATAAGTTGGTATTCTAGTTCTGCTCATTTCATTCTTTAACAATTTTTAAAAAATCTTCATAATTGTTCATTTTTATAGTATTGATGTTAAAGTATAAATTATTCTTCTGGTTCTGTTCATTTCACTTTGTATCAGTTCATCTAAATCTTTCCATGTCTCTTCAAAACAATCAATTTCCTTGTTTCTTACCATACTGTCATTATTATCCTATGATCTTTTTGGCTTCAAAAGATTTATTGTGTGTATACATATTATTTTATATTGGCCTTTTTTTCATGAAGGATACTGTACATGAAGGATTTTGTTTCCATTTTTAAATTAAACTTACCAACCATTAATAAACACAAACGTTCAAATATACTAATAGGTCCCTTCTAGTTCTTAATTTATGATCCTGTGATCCAGAAAAACAACAAAAAAGATTGTACATGAAATTGTAAAACCATTATTTGCCATTTTAAAAAAAAGTGTTTATAAACTTTAACAAGGGAGCAATAAAATCATCTTGTCTGTTTCCATGTCCTGTCCTTTCTTTTTTCTTTTTCTTTTTCCTCTGGACTTGTTATTGCTATTAAATACCATCAAGCCTATTTTCCCTTGGCCTATAAATGTCCCCAGCACCACTGCTGTTTAATTACTTCATACATTAGCTAAAACTAAAGCTGTTTCTACTGTAAATCATTTAACCAAGATAGTCACACCATTTAAAGGTAGATAGTCATAAGTAAAATGACTCTTCCCTTTATAATTAAAAATCTCTGTGGTATGATGGAAAAAACACTGAATTCAGTGCCATTGGAGGTTCACATCCAATCTTT
This sequence comes from Vombatus ursinus, assembly GCF_900497805.2. Lineage (NCBI taxonomy): Eukaryota > Metazoa > Chordata > Mammalia > Diprotodontia > Vombatidae > Vombatus > Vombatus ursinus. The sequence goes on from NW_020954599.1 coordinate 51,396,440, forward strand.
GTCACTTATTGCCTCTGTGAACCCTTGGGGAAGTTGCTTTTTCTCTATGGGCCTCAATTTTCTCATTTGTAAATGAGGATGGGTAGATAATCTTTAAGGTTTCTTTCAGATCTAACTCCTAACATCTTCTAAACGTTGTCAGGAGAGGAGTTGGACAGGGTTCAAAGCCTGAGAAATTTGTTGTCTGTGAGACATATATAACAAAGACATGAAAATGGGTTGAAAGGTAGACAACAATTAACCTCCCAGTTTAGCTTGACTTTTGTGCCTGATTAGGTGCATTTGTGTGGCAAGATCCAGAAGATCTGAGTGACTGCGGGAAGGCATGGTGCCTCAGACCCCACAGTTCTATGGGGTTTGTTGGAATATAGTCCTATGAAATGCTTTGAGTAGGAATACCAATTAACAATTAAGACCTGACTGCAATTAAGGGAGACTTTCTGACCCTAAGTCAGATAGAAATTTGGGACAGAAGCGTTGATCCTCACAGCAGGGAGAAATGAGTTCAAAAGACAGACTAAATTTTTATGGGCTCTAATTAGTTAGTGGTCATTCCAGAAGAGCTTAGTCCCTGGAGTATAAATCTACAGGATCTTAAAGAGTTCCCTTTTTTGGGTGTGTAAGGGCCCTGCCTTTCTAAAAGAGCTGACATTTAATATATGGACTTTAAGCTAAAAGAAATATAGGTAGTCCCACTTATCTTCTTCTGGGCAAGAGGTAGTACTTTAGCTAAAGGCTTCAGCTGAGGCCGAGTACAGAGTTTGAGAAAGAGGCAAGGAGTCACAGAAACTTAAAATGATGTCAAGCAGGGACTGACAGTGATGTGTAGGGTCAGCAAAGAACAATGCTCAGGGGGGAAACAGGCCATGAAAGCAACGTGATTAAATACAAGACATCTCCAGTACAATGCAAAGATGTGAGTATGTATGCTCTGACAACATAAGCCTTACCACATGAACCTGATGTGAGTCAACCTTTCACATCTATGATGTGAGTATTTGAGGTAGAATACTCCCAGGTTTGTGGAACAATGTTTTATTGCTACTTTTATTACTATTTTATTTGTTAAATGCCTTTGTTCTGAATTAATTTTGCCCCCTGCCTGTCTAATAAAAGTAAAAACATTGGTGGGGGCTTTTGCCCTTTTTTTTTTTTTTTTTTTTTTTTGAGTATAGCAGACTCAGTATCTTGAGTGTTTGGTGGTTTTTCTGGGGTCTCATGTATGATGAAGAGTCTCAGTTACTGTACAAACAACAGTCAATTTTCCACATTTTAAAAAACATTAAAAGACACATAATGTTTTATTACACATTTAAAGACTAAAGTGCAGAATGTTTTCTGTTTTAAAAATGTCCTTATGAGCATCACATAATCTTCTCAAGGAGACTGATGAACAGAAAGTTGCTTCATAACATTTGCTATTTTTCCCCTAGTGGGTTCAAATGTCTTCTTCCTGTCTTGTCTATCTCTTTGATTTTAAAAGAAAATCTACTAGGTCCTACCAAACAGAAATCATGAAGCCATTAGGACTTGGGGTTCAAATGTGGAAACCATGGAGACATTTACAAGATCTTGAACTCTGGGTGAGGAAGTGTGGGAGGAAGAGGATGAGAAAAAAATGTCCTTTTGCTAAGTACTAACACTTTCAAGTTATATGTACCCAGCTACAGAAAATAAGTTCTAAATGGAATTTTGAGGAACCATCCAACATAAACAGGGAGGGAGTAACACAGAAGCTTTCAGCCCTTCATCAAAAATCCTGGCAATGGATGGGTGTGTTAACATGTCCAGTAGACACACCTTGAACTGATAGTTTGATTGTATCAGAGCCAATTGAAAATGTGGGGATACCCAGGAGATTCGGACTATCTGAAGAAAAAAAAAATTGTCTCATCTTTCCCATGCTGACAAAGTGGGAATGGAAGAGAAATGAGGGAGGTATTTGAAAAGGTCCCAAAACTGAACAACTTACATCAGCTTCTCCAAAGTATGCACACCCTCAGGGACTATAGGCTAATTACCAGTGTCCATTCAGTTTCCGACAGAAAGGATGTGAGTAATGAAGGTATTGTAAAGTGGGAAGTTCAGAGCTAGGGGCTGAGGCCAGGAAGGAGGTACAGGAAAACTGAACATGGAAGAGCTAGGGTTACTTCTACGTAAAGGGTTAGCCAGAGCTGTCAGAAGTACTCTTAACAGAGAGCATAGAAAGCAACAGCTTTCATCTCTTTTTTTTTGTTGGCCTCTTGTTGCTTGTACTCAGATTTGAGTAAAGCATTGTGTTGAAAGTGCTGGATTTGCTGACTTCTGGGAGCCAAGATGGCAGGGTAAGCAATAAATTGATTTCACTCTCCCTTATTGACCTCTGAAAAAACCAGAAAATAGTGCCCCAGGAAAAATCCTGGAACAGCAAAGCCAGGGCAAAGATGGGGTGGAACAGTCCGTTAGCCCTGGAAATTTGGAGGATTGGCAGGAAAAGTCTGCTGGTAAAAGGGGATTGTAGCTCAGGATGGGAGGCATCCCAGCAATCCAGGAACAAGCCCTATCTCAGCAAACCAGCAGGAGATACTGAACTCCAGGGTGGTGGAGCAGGTAAGCACCAACACCAGGACCCCCCACATGCCTTAGCATGCCCAAGAGAACCCGCAGACTCCAGCTCAGAGAAATACCATGTGCCCCGAGTGGGTAGGCATCCTCTAGCAGCTTGACCTCCCCAGGCTTCGGTACAGCCCCACATGGGCAGGCATTCTCTAGCAGTCAGACCTCCCTGTACTCTGGTGCAATCCTGGGCAGGCAGTCTCCCTCCAGCAGTGGATCTCCCCGTGCCTCAGGGCAGCCAGAGGCAGGCAGGTGTCCTCAGTGGCTAGATATGCTTCAGTGTAGCCCCAGAGAAATGCAGAAAAACCCCACCTAGTCAAATACCACCACTAGAACCCCAGCCCAGCACCAGGTAAGCTGCCAGACCTCTAAGCCTCTAGCTACCAGCACCTGAAGCCACAGCACACAAAGCTAGTGACCAGGCCCTTGGTCCCTAGCACAAGATGCTTGGGATAGTGCCCCCTGTGCTCCAGCGGGAAAACTCATCTTTAAAAGCCAGGAAATAGGTAAACATCATGAGTAAAAAACAAAACAGAACCTTGACTATTGAGAATTACTATGGTGACAGTGAAGATGAAAACACAAATTCAGAAGAAGACAACATTGTCAATATACCCACATCTGGAACCTCAGAGGGGAATATGAACTGATCTTAAGCCCAAAAAGCCTTCTTGGAAGAGCTCAAGAAGGATTTTAAAAGCCAATTAAGGGGCAGCTAGGTGGCACAGTGGATAGAGCATTGGCCCTGGATTCAGGAGGACCGGAATTGTGTGACCCTGGGCAAGTCACTTAACCCCATTGCCTAACCCCCCCAAAAAAAGTCAATTAAGAGAGGTAGAAGAAAAATTGGGAAAAGAAATGAGAGGTATACATACATGAGAGAGTCAATAGCTTGGAAAAGGAAGGACAAAAATTGACTGAACAATTCCTCAAAAAATATAATTGGCGGGCAGCTAGGTAGTACAGTAGATAGAACACTGGCCCTGGAGTCAGGAGGACCTCAGTTCAAATTTGGCTTCAGACACTTGACACTTACTAGCTGTGTGACCCTGAGCAAGTCAGGAGAGATAATTTAAGAATTATTGTTCTACCTGAAAGCCATGATTTAAAAAAAGAGCCTGGACAGCATCTTTCAAGAAATGATCAAAGAAAACTGCCCTGAGGTCCTAGAACCAGAAGGTAAAACAGTCATTGAAAGAATCCACCAATCACCTCTTGAAAGAGATCCCAAAATGAAAACTGCAAGGCATATTATAGCCAAATTTCAGAATTATCACGTCCAGGAGAAAACATGCGAGCAGACAGAAAGAAACAATTTAAATATCATGGAACCACAGTCAGGATTATGTAGAACCTAGCAGGGCTTAGAATATGATATTCCAGAACGCAAAGGGTCTTGGATTACAACCAAGAATTAACTACCCAGCAAAAGTGAGTATAATTTTTCAGGGGAGGAGATGAACATTCAATGCAATAGGTGACTTTCAAATTTTCCTGAGGAAAAAACCAGAGCTGAATAGAAAATTTGATCTTCAGGTACAAGAGTCAAGAGAAGCATAAAAAGGTAAGCAGGAGAGAGAAAAAAAAATGTTATTCAATAAGGTTAAACTGTTTACATTCCTACATGGAAGATGATACTTGTAACTCTTGAGAACTGTATCTTTATTATGACATTTAGAAGGGGTATTCACAGACAGAGGATGTGGGTGTAAGTTGACTTTGATGTGATGATAAAAAAATAATTAAGGGGGGGGAGAAGGAGGCAGAAAAGGGTAAATTACAACACATGAAGAGGCACAAAGGCCTTCTATAGTAGAGGGAAAGAAAGTAGGGAGGTGAGCATTGTTTGAACCTTAATCTCATTGGATTTGGCTCAAAGGAATAACATGTATGATCAGTTGGGTATAGAAAGCTATCTTACCCTACAGGAAGTAGGAAGGGAAAGAAGAAAGAAAAGGGAGGGGAGTTGATAGAAAGGAGGGCAGATTGAGGGAGGCAGTGGTAAAAACAAAATACTAGTGAGGAGGGAAAGGGAGAAAGGAGAGAGAAAAGCATAAATGGGGTGGGAAGAATAGGATGGAGAGAAAGACACAGTTAGTAATTATAATTGTGAATGTGAATGGGATGAACTCTCCCATAAAATGGAAGTGGGTAGCAAAGTGGATTAAAAACCATAATCCTACAATATGTTGTTTAACAAGAAACACATCTGAAGCAGAGTAAAGGCAAAAGACTGGAGCAGAATATATTATGCTTCAGCTGAAGTAAAAAAAAAAAAGCAGGGGTAGCAATCCTGATATGAGACAAAGAAAAAGCAAAAGTAGATCTAATTAGAAGAGATAAGGAAGGAAACTACATCCTGCTAAAAGGTACCATAGACAATGAAGTATTAACAATACTAAACACATATGCACCAAGTGGTATAGCATCCATATTCTTAGAGGAGAAGTTAAGTGAGTTACAGAAAGAAACAGATGGCAAAAGTATACTGGTGGGATACCTCAACCTCCCCTTCTCAGAACTAGATAAATCTAACCACAAAATAAACAAGAAAGACGTTAAAGAGGTGAATAGAATTTTAGAAAAATTAGATATGGTAGACCTCTGGAGAAAATTGAATGTGGATGGAAAGGAATATACTTTTTTCTCAGCAGTATATAGAACCTATGCAAAAACTGACCATGTACTAATACAGGGGTAGGGAATCTATGGTCTTGAGGCCACATGTGGCCTTTTAGGTCCTTGGGTATAGCTTTTTGACTGAGTCCAAGTTTTACAGAACAAATCCTTTTATTAAGGGGACTTGTTCTGTGAAATTTGGATTCAGTCAAAGGGCCACACTTGAGGACACAGAAGACCACATGTGGCCTCAAGACTGCAGGTTCCCCATTCCTGTACTAGGGTATAAAAACCTCACAATCCAATTCAGAAAGGCAGAAATACTAAATGCAACCTTTTCAGATCATGATGCAATAAAAATTACATGTAATAAAGTGCCATGGAAAGATAGACTAAATATTAATTGGAAACTAAACAATCTAATTCTATTTTTTTTTTTTGGCTGGGCAATGGGGGTTAAGTGACTTGCCCAGGGTCATACGGCTAGTAAGTGTTATGTGTCTGAGGCCAGATTTGAACTCAGGTACTCCTGAATCCAGGGCTGGTGCTCTATCCACTGTGCCACCTAGCTGCCCCCCCCGCCCCGGTAAACAATCTAATTCTAAAAATAAGTGGGTCAAACAACAAATCATAGAAACAATCAATAACATCATCCAAAAATATGACAATAATGAGACAACATACCAAAACTTATGGGATGCAGCCAAAGCAGTTTGTATGGGAAATTTTATATCTCTAAATGCTTACCCAAGTAAAATAGAGAAAGAGGAGACCAATGAATTGGGGAAACAACTGAAAAAGCTAGAAAAAGAACAAATTAAAAATCTCCAATTAAATACCAAATTAGAAATTCTGAAAACCATAGGAGAGATTAATAAAATTGAAGTCAAGACAACTATTGAACTATTGAATAAATAAGAGTAAGATCTGGTTTTATGAAAAAAAAAACCCAATAAAATAGATAAACCTTTGATTAATTTGATTTAAAAAAGAAAGAAGAAAACAAAATTACCAGTATCAAAAATGAAAAGAGTGAATTTACCACCAATGAAGAGGAAACTAAAACAATAATTAGGAGCTATTTTGCCCAACTGTATGCCAATAAATCTGACAATCTTAGTGAAATGGATGAATATTTACAAAAATAGAAATTTCTCAGGTCAGGTTAACAGAAAAGGACATAAAATACTTAAATAACCTCATTTCAGCAAAAAAAAAAAAAAAAAAAAAGGAACAAGCCATCAATGAACTCCCTAAGAAAAACTCTCCAGGGCCAGATGGATTTACAAATGAATTCTACCAAACATTTAAAGAACAATTAATTCAAATACTATATAAACTATTTGGGAAAATTGGCAAAGAAGGAGTCCTGCTAAGTTCTTTTTATTATATGAATGTGGTGCTGACACCTAAACCAGGAAGAGCGAAAACAGAGAAAGAAAATTATAGACTAATTTCCCTAATGACTATGGATTGAAAAATTTTAAATAAAATATTAGCAAAGCGATTACAGCACCTTATCATGAGGATAATACACTATGACCAGGTGGGGTTTATATATACAAATGATGCAGGGCTGGTTCAATGTTAGGAAAACTATCAGCATAATTGACCATATCAATAACAAAATTAACAGAAATCATATGATTATCTCAATAGATGCAGAAAAAGCTTTTGACGAAATACAGCACCCATTTATGATAATAAGCCTCTATCTAACACCATCAGCAAGCATTACATATAATGGGGATAAGCTAGAAGCATTTCCAATAAGATCGAGAGTGAAATAAGGATGTCCATTATCACCACTGTTATTCAGTGTTGTACTAGAAATGTCAGCTTTAGCAGTAACAGAGGAAAAAGAAATTGAAGTAATTAGAATAGGCAATGAAGAAACAAAGCTATCACTCTTTGCAGATGATATGATGATATCCTTAGAGAATCCTAGAGAATCAACTAAAAAACTACTCGAAATAATTAACTTTAGCAAAGTTGCAGTATATAAAATAAGCCCACATAAATCATCATTTCTACATCTTATTAACAAAGCCCAACAGCAAGAGATAGAAAAGAAATTCCATTTAAAGTAACTGTAGACATTATAAAATATTTGGGAGTCTACCTGCCAAGACACACCCAGGAACTATATGAACACAATTATAAAACACTTTTCACAAATAAAAGTCAGATCAAATAATTGGAAAAATATCAGTTGCTCATGGATAGGCTCAGCTAATAAAAAAAAGACAATTCTACCTAACTTAATTTACATATTCAGTGCCATACCAATCAGAATACCAAAAAATTGCTTTGTAGAGATAGAAAAAATAATAACAAAATTCATCTGGAAGAACAAAAGGTCCAGAATATCAAAGAAATTAATGAAAAGAAATGCAAGGGAAGATGGCCTAGCCATACCAGATCTAAAACTGTATTATAAAGCAGTAATCATCAAAACTACTTGTTACTGGCTAAGAAATAGAGTGGTGCATCAGTGGAATAGAAAAAATACACAAGACACAATGATTATCATAATCTACTACTATTTGATAAACCCAAAGACTCCAGCTTCTGGGATAAGAACTCACTATTTGACAAACACTGATGGGAAAACTGGAAAAGAGTATGGCAGAAACTAGCATAGACCAACATCTTATACCATACACCAAGATAAGGTCAAAATGGGTACACAATTTAGACATTAAGGGTGATAACATAAGCAAATTAGGAGAGCAAGGAATAGTTTACTTGTCAGATCTATGGAGAATGGAAGAATTTATGACCAAACAAGAGATAGAGGACATTATAAAATGCAAAATGGATAATTTTGATCACATTAAATTAAAAAAAATTTGCACAAACAAAGCCAATGCAACCACGATTAGAAGGGAAGCAGAAAGCTGGGAAACAATTTTTTTTACAGCCAGTGTCTCTGATAAAGGCCTCATTTCTAAAATATATAGAGAACTGAGTCAAATTTATAAGAATACAAGTCATTCCCCAATTGATAAATGGTCAAAGGATATGAACAGGCAATTTTAAGATGAAGAAATTAAAGCTATCTATAGTCATATGAAAAATGCTCTAAATCACTATTGATTAGAGAAATGCAAATCAAAACAACTCTGAGGTACCACATCACAGCTATCAGATTGGATAACATGACAAAACAGGAAAATGATAAATGTTGGAGAAGATATGGGAAAATTGCATTGTTGGTGGAGTTGTGAACTGATCCAACCATTCTGGAGAGCAATTTGGAACTATGTCCACAAGGTCATAAAATTGTGCATACCCTTTGATCTAGCAATAGTACTACTAGAGTCTGCATCCTTAAGAGATTACACAAATGGGAAAAGGACCCACATGGACAAAAATATTTATAGCAGCTCTTTTTGTGGTGGCCAAGAACTGGAAATTGAGGGGATGTCCATCAATCTGCGAATGGTTGAACAAGTTGTGGTATATGAATGTATTGCAATACTATTGTGCTATAAGAAATGATGAGCAGACAGATTTCAGAAAAACTTGGAAAGACTTACATGAACTGATGCAGAGTGAAGGAAGCTGAACCAGGAAAACATTGTATACAGTAACAGCAACATTGTGTGATGACCAACTGTGATAGACTTAGTTCTTCTCCACAATGCAATAATCTAAGACAATTCCAAAAAACTCATGACAGAAAATGCTATCCACATCCAGAAAAAGAACTATGGCATCTGAATGCACATGAAAGCATACCATTTTCTCTGTTTTTTGTTTTTTCTTTCTCACAGTTTTTCTGTTTGGTTCTGATTCTTACAACATGACAAATTTGGAAATATGTTTAATATGAATGTATAAGTAGAGCATATATCAGATTGCATGCTGTCTTGGGGAGGGGGGGAGGTGAGGGAGGGGAAAAATTTTAGAATTCAAAATCTCATAAAAGTGAATGTTGAAAACTAAAAATAAATTAATTAATTTAAAATGAAAAGAAAAGCAATGACTTGACACACAAATCATTTTATAATGTCTGTACTTGGAGATCAATACTGTAATTTTGTATAATTATAAGTAGCAATTATAAATATTGATATCAAAAAACAACAAAAAAAGTGCTGAATTTGGAGTTAGAGGACCAGAGTTTGAATCCGTCTTTGCTATTTATGTGACCTTGGCCATGTGACATCTCTGGGCCTCATTATCCTCATTTGTAAAATAAGGGTCTTAGACCAGAGGGTTTCTAACGTCCTCTCTAGCTCCAAATCTATGATCCTATGCATGCTTGCTAGTTAGACGACCCTGGACAGGTCACCTAAAGTTCTGTATGCCTCAGTTTCCTCAACTGTAAAATGGGGATGATAACAGTATCAACCTCACAGAGTTCCTGTGAAGATCAGATGAGGTAATATTTGTAAAGCACTTGGCACAAGTGCCTGGTACATATTAGGTGTGTAATTAATGTTGGTTTCCTCCTTCCTTTTCCCCCTTCCCTCCCTCCCTCTCTTCTTTCCCTTCCTTCCTTCCTTCCTTTCTCCCTTCCTCCCTTCCTTCCTTCCATTTCCAGTACTGTAGGTGAAGGATATTTCAAGTGTGGCAAGCACAGTACACTTTGGCAAATTTCTGGCAAACACTATCTCTTACCTCATAAACCTCAAAACATATACACATACACATAACCAGATTTTGTGACGGTATTAGTTATAGTGGTTATTTGAGGGCTAAAGAGAGAGAGGGCAGAAATGGAAGAATAGTGTGACCCTGAACTCTAAAGGGAATGTTGGTGGACCCAATTTCAATTCATTCAAACAGTCTAATAGCTCCTTTTTCCATTTTGCTTTTATTTTTCTTTTCACAGTATAGTAAAAACAGACATACAGGGTGGCCTACACTTCTAAGCAGAGAGTGTGCTAAACTTGGGAGTCAGGGAAATCTGGGTTCATCTCCTGCCTCAGATATTTACTAGTCCTTTTATTGGCAAATTATGTCCTGTCCCTAAATTCCAGTTTCCTTGTGTGTAAAATGAGGATAATAAAATTTGTAGTACCTATATCCCAGAGTTATTGTGAGGCTCAAGAAAGTAATTTATGTAAAATGCTTTGTTTGCAGACTTTAGAGCCTATACAAATGAGTTATTCAATTTCATTCAACAAGTTATTTATTGAGTGCCTACTGTATGTCTGGTACTCTATGAAGAGCTTAGGGTACAAACACAAAAACTCAATCAGTGCCTGCCATTAAGGGGCTTAATTGCTATGTAATTTACATTTTTACTTTTTTATTAGGACTGTCTTATTTGTCTGAGGTAGTGTGATTTCCAGCAGCCAACTGGTTATTCAATTAAATGCAGATCCAAACCTTTTTGTACTGTGAGTTTTTTCTTTACTCATCTTAGGATTTCATGGGTTGATCAGAGAGTTGTCTAGGACACTGAGAGGTTAAGTTACTTGCTCAGGGTCACATAGTCAATATATGTCAGACAGAGGTGGGCTTTTGGATATAGATATTCCAGACTTCAGGTCATCTCTATTTTCACCACTCCACAGTGCCTCTCCTAACTCTGATGACTACTTACTTATTGTGTAGAAGCCCACATTCTATTAAGAATCAGAAAGAAACAGACATTTATTACCTGGTCATCAACTTTCTTGCATTAACAGAGAGAGAGCTTGTAGCTGTAGTGAAAGCCTTGCTGGCATGGTCAGTCATGCTAGGAAAGGCAGGTGACGTAACAGACCCAGGGCCATCCTTGGAGTAAAGAAGCCCCAGGTTCACATTATGTCTCTCATATAGGCTACCTGTATTACTACAACCCAGTCACTTAACCTCCCAAGAAATTCTCTAAGTTTACGTTACTGAAGGGCTATCATCTGCACTGGTGGAGGGAGCTCCCATATCTGGAGTTTCCCATATGGATGAAATCACAAGTCTGTCTCCATTTACAGCTTGCATTTCACTTTTAAAATCCTGTCACCAGGCCCTGCCCCAACCCTCCCCCCCTTAAAAGAAAAATTCTGTTCCCTTAATGTCAAAAATTGTCTATGTGGTGGAGTTCTTCTTTTGGGCCAAACACTTTCCTCTGTGAGGTTTCAAAGTGCAAAAACAAATGAGAATAAACACGAGTCCCTCTAACACTTTAGTGTGAATGAGTTCATCAGATGAATCCTGGCTGGCAGTTGGAGTGAAAATGCCCTGCAGAGGGAGGGGAGGGAGGACACTGACAGGGAAAGTGGAGGAGGCACATAAGACAGACTTTGCCTTCCTTGAAGGGCCAGCCCTTTATTCTGAAGTTCAAGAAGAATGGGAACATTTTTCTCTTGGAGTTGGGAAGACAGGAAATGAAAAGAAGGGAAAGTAGAAAAGGGATTACACTCATACCTCTATTAGCTGCTGATTTAAATCTGTGGACATGTATGCATTTCAAGACAAGTCTCATAGACTCCAAGGCATGCCCTGTGTAGGCTTCTTTCCCTTTTATGGTGTTGTATACGTTATTGGCAGTCAAGATGAATAAGCATTTTTTAATCTGCAATCAGTCATGCTCCTGGGAGTACAAGGATTTAACTCTATACTGCCCTTTCTCTATTTCCTGGCTTCCCTTCTCTTTCATTTTTGTATCTTTCTACTACCCACCCACCCAAGAAAAGAAGAAATGAGAACAAACAAAAAAAACCAACTTTCTATTTTGTAATTTTTTAAAAGCATATGGCTATCTGGTGCTTTTTGTCTACTTTAAGATAATTATCATGATTCCAGTCAGCCCCACCATTGTGTGTGTGTGTGTGTGTGTGTGTGTGTGTGTGTAGAATTACAGCATACTACAGGAGACTCAGGTATACTTATATAAGTGTAAATTCTATTTGATTCTTGGGGCAAACTACTGACCTAATCCAAACTCTCTCATTAAATAGATGAGGAAATTGAAATACAGTGAGTTGAAGTGATTTACTGAAATTCACATAGGAAGTAGTCAGTCAGCCAGTCAACAAACATTTATTAATTGCTTGCTATATGGCAGTCACTGTGCTAAGTATTGGGGATATAAAGCAATGTAAGACAGTCCCTTCTTTCAGTTTCTCAAGGAGCTCACAGTCTAACCGGTTCAGCATGTACAAAATTACGTACATATAAGTCATAGAATAAATGGGAAATAATAAAGTTTGGGAAAGGGGCATTGTAGAAGGTGGAATTTTAGGTAAAGGATCTAGTAAAGCCAGGAGGTGGAGAAAAGGAAGGGGAACATTTCATGCCTTGGGGATGACCAGTGAAGATGCCTGGAGTCAGGAGATGGAGCTCCTTACTTTAGAAACAGTAAGGAGACCACGGCCACTAGATCAGAGGTTCCCAAACTTATTTGATCTACCATTCCCTTTTAAAAAAATTAGTCAGTACCCCCCTAGAAATCTACTTTCTTTAATCCTTTAACAGTTTTTTCCCCTGAAATTTGTGTCATTTCAAAAAAATATATAAAATATTTTTTAAAAAGAGATGCATCTTAAATTTCATAATTTATTTTAAATTTGTGGGTTTTTTCTTGCATTGAAATTTTGATGATGCAATATTGCATCATGTAACCATAGAGTATTGTATTGTAAACAAGTCATCACATGCACATATTCCTGTGAATGCATGCTGGACTTTCCAACAATGTGCAACACACTTGCCTGCCAACACTTGCTTGTTAAGACCTGTCAGCTGACTTGACCATTGATTGGTTATAACTTGCATTTTGTGTGGAAAATAATGTAATCACTATGACTTTAACTCTGTTATACAACAGATGAAACATGTATGAACAGTTTCTCATAATTTTCTTATCTTCTTTCCTTATGCTTCTATCACCCCCTTATTTTTATTCAATGCCCCTCAATTGCACCAGAGGGTACTACCACTTCCCCCTCTCTGCCAATCATTCCAGCGTAACTCCCAGGGAGTGGTATTGCCCACTTTCGGAACCTACACACTAGATCATAGAGTATGTGGGGGGGGGGGGGAGAGATGCAATCTACCTTTTCATCTTCAGATGCCACACCCTGTATTTTCTTCAATATACTAGGTTTTTGTTTTTTCCCACTGTAAGCTCCTTGAAAAATAAGACCTCTATCTTGGGCATACTTCATTATGCCTGCATTATTTGATTTTCTCCTATCTTAATTCTGGAACTCCTATTAGTATTTCTGCTCTCCAATGCTATCATTCAGTAGGAGGAAAAAGTCAAGTGGATGTTCTTGGTTGCTGCAACATTAAGCCCTGTATTACTTATTATTTTATATATATATATATGATACATACATATATATATATATATATGTTATTTGTACACAGACACTTTAACACTTTCAATAGATCTCATGAATATATGCATTTCATCCACTGAAGTAGATCTCAATACATCCATGTTTTCTCAGGATAAGCGATTCTTGTCCATATTCTTGCACAGATCCACAAGAGAACTCATTCAATGTCCTAGAGGTCATTTCTAAGTCTTTTTACATTTTGAGGGGAGCAATAGAATGCTAAGGTTGTCCGTCTGTTATCCCTACATGACTAGTACACCTCATTTCCTAATCATCCATTACCTCATGCCATTTTTTTAGTGTAGGCCATCACTGGAAATGTGCTAGAGCTTCTTTGCACCCACAGTGCCTCTCTCTATTGCTCTTTGGTTCAACTTTAATTCCTTGGAGTTGATAGTGTTCCAAGATTTGCAACAAAAGAGCACTATTGAGAGAAAATTTTTTTTTGTGTCAAAAAGATAGGTCTTTATACCAGGAAATAACCTGAGATCATTAAAAGTTCTGCGTAATTTCCCCAAGTGTGATCTGCCTATTCAATTCTGTGCCTAATTCACTGTCTATCTGTAATGCCTGACTCTCAAATATGCAGAAATTAGAAAGACTAGTTAGTACATTACAAACTACAATGTTTTATAAATTTAGATTATGATCCAAAAAAAGTCACATTTAGGCAAAAGGAAGGCAAACTGTGAGGGAAGGTGTATAGGGCTAGGTTGATGACAGTGGCTAACATAAATAATGCTGATACATATATTTCCTTGAGTGCTGCATGTAACCCTAACCTGTGGTCCTATTGCAGGTGGCCAGCATTCCAGAAATCCCAGGTTAGGGTAGCTAGCTAGCATTTGTGTAATGGCCAAAATTTCATCACATTTAACTCACATTTCAAGGGATAAGGCCAAGTAAAAAGACACTGAGTGATTAAATAACTGAAACTGACTTACTCCCTGACAGCTTGCTAGGAAATGCATCATCGTACACTCATGTAACGTGTATGATATGCACCAGTTACATGTCTGCAGTTGCGGCCAATCCACTGACTCCATATATCTTCTAGCTGAGAATGAGTCAGGAAGTTGATCTAAGAATATATGATTCTTCCTTCTTCTTTAGCTTTTATTTCTTAATTTCCTGACATCTTTATGAAAGTGGTGTTTTAAAAAATCATTTCTTAAGTACCTATTATGTGCCAGACATTGCACTAAGTGCTTTTGAAATATTATTTCATAGTGCATAGAGATCAATTCTTAGAATAGGGAAGGCTGGAAATTGAGACTTAACCCTGACTCATATAGGCTATGTGATTCTAAGCAAATTCCTCAATCTCTCAGTGCCCCAGGCAACAAAGACTATAAGTTGCAGAAAATATGTTGAACTCCATACTAGGAGCTTCCTACACTAGGAAATCAAAGATCTACTTTTTTAAAGTTGCTTTAGGAAAAAAAAAAGTTGCTTTTTTTTTAAGAGAAGTGACCATTTTCAGGAACATATAAGCCAAATTCTAGGTTTCTTGGTCAATTCCTTAAATTTTTCCAGTATTTTTTTAGGAAAAAAGTTTTAACCCCATTTATCTCTGCTCTTCATTGCTACTTTCCATTAGTGTGATCATCAGAGGTGAAAATGGCTAAGGTGGCAGGTGCCCTGTGAGGTAAGGTACTGATCTTACTGAGGAAGAGAGAAAACAGCAACAGCATCATTAAAGGAAAGAAAGGTTACAAGAAGTCATTCTTTCTCATTTCATGTATCCTTCAAATGGCAAATTTTATTTTGTAAAGAGTTGAATTAGCAATCAATCACTGACAGTTTTATAGCTATATTTCAGGAGTATTTTTCCTACCAATAGACAGAATTTTTAAAAAGATGGACTCTTTCTTGAGGATGTTGCTACCAACTCTCATAAAATATCTAAGAGATCTTAGAATAAAAATGATCATAGCTAAAAAAGACTTTAATTCCTTTGAATAATATTCCAAAAATGAAAATGAAGAAATTACAGGTGCTAAGCCTGTGAATGAATGAGAATTTGAAAGGAAATATTGAACATTGATGCACATTTCATAGGAGTCATTTCTCTCTGACTCCTGGGCTTTATGGGGTTAATAGCACCATTTGGAAATTCAGTTCAGTCCCTCGAGATAAAGTTTTTCTCTTTCTGAATTTTCATATTAAAATGTTAATAGCTACTTTGGAAATTGAAGTCTCATTTATTTGTACCTGAATGCATGTTTAAAATCTAGGTCATAAGCAACTCATGATGTCATTCTAGAAACTTGTATCTAAGCCACTCATCCTTCTCTCTTAATAACCACAAAATTGTTTTGTCTGCTTTTCATAGACATAGCAAAAAAAAAAAACACTCAGAAGAGAGAAATCACATCCACATGAACATCCCCACAATCAGAACTCAAAGCCAAGCATTTTTGAACTCTGGAGATAAGAGGGACAGTTAATGCCTGTTAACAACTTCAAATGTTTGTACTCCTGTGATTTATATTCAATTTAAAGCAACCGCTAAGCAAGACATATTTCATTTAATCAAAAACACAGGCAAGGTTGACTTATTAAAATGCATTAGTCCTTCTTTCTATGCCAGATCAGAACTTCCTTCAGAAAATAATGTAAAATGTGTATTTGAAACACAATCATGAAAGAAACTTTATTCCAGGGGCCAACCCTACTGTGTGCAAAGTCTCTTCTTAATATGGTGAACCAGAAAAGTATATCAGCTCTGGAGTTCTGCAGACTGGAGATCTGCATTGATCTGCAGTCAATTCCTTCTTTTCACACTTTACCTGTGTGAATTAAGCAAGTCATTTTACTGGCCTGGGCCTTAGTGCCTCTATCTGTAAAATGAGGGGCTGGACTAGCTGGCTTCTGATGTCCCTTCCAGCACTAGGTCCGGGATTGATGAAAGATTCGTCCACTTTTAAGTTCATCCTCCCATGGAGATCATATCCCCTAGTCTCTTTACCTAAGATTATTTTGGATATTCAATACTGAAAAGTGTTCACAGGAGTATACAAAGTCATCCGCAGGTTATTCTATAAAACCTGACTAACACAACTCAAGTTCTTAGCAAGGCTCTACTGTATAACAGTATGCTCGACAGCTCTTTAATCTGGATTTCCACTGAAGGGTGAATATGTATTAAGAAGAGGATGGTTAGCTTTTGGAAACTGTATCCTTTTGGATTGGTCTGCAACTTATTTTATTTTAAAATGCATCTTATTAGTGCCTTTTGTTTGCACATTAGAGTCATTTCTGGATATCTCTCTATCCCCTTCCCAGTTTGAACCCTCCTTTGTAAAAGGAAAAAAAAATTGAGCAAAAACAAGTAATGGCAGTGATTGACAATATATGCTATTGTCCGCCCTAGTGACCCGCGGTTTCTCTACTGTGAGGAAGAAGTTACATTTCCATATTTGTTCTCTGGGACCATTATTGGTTTTTTAGTTACTCAAGAGTTCAGCCTCCTTTCACTGACTTTTTCCTTTACATTGTTGTATTCATTCTGTATGCTATTCTTCTGGATCCCTACATTTTATTTTGTAACTGTCTACCTATTTATTAATAAAAGGAAGGGGTTCTGACTGCTGGTTTGCATACAGTTTGACCAGTTTGCTGTATCACTTCCTCATGGCGTGCCTCAATGACTCAGTGATTCTGAGCTCTCCTGTATTCTTAAGAAATGATTGGTGCTTGAGTCCAGTGATAGTCTGGGGTGTGGAATATCAAGGGGAAGAAAAAAATGAAGACCAAAACAAAACAGAAATAAAACCAAGCAAAAGAGTCTGGTTTTCCAACTTTCATGGGGTGAAGAGCTGGGAACATTCAATGGTTTACTCTCATGAAAATGTGAGCTCATTCAGTATATACACATACTGAAGGAATCTTATTCTTTCCACTGACCTACATCAGATTAGCAATTAGAGGTTGCTGTGCTATGATGGAAGATTTACTGTGACCTTGTTCCTTCATTTATTTCTTCTTTTCTCTGGCCCTAGAATGTCTTCATTTCTAACAGCTCTCGGTTGAGTGGCGCCAATGGAAACAGTTCATGCAAAGTTTATCATCCTAAGAAAATAATAGAAATTAAAAGTGAAGGTGGCATTTGGGGAAAGACTCAGTTTAAGGATTTCCTAAGCCAGAGCCACCACTTGTGAAGGAACTATATATACTATTTAGAAAATGCTAAGCACAGTGTACATAGTACATGCTCAAAAAACGCTTATTTGTTCCCTTCCCCTATACATCAGGAAAAACACGAACAGAACTGGACTTGAGGCTGCTGTAAGGTTGTTGGTATGCTGGAGGTGTGGTGGAAAGGGCACTGGCTCTGGAGCCACAGGATCTAGGTTCAAATCCTCTGACACTGACTACCTAAGTGACCTTAGGGAAGTCACTTAACTGAGACTCAGTTTCCTAATCTTCAAAATGAATGAGGGAGTTGGACTAGTTGGCCTTTAAGGTCACTTCCAGTTCTAAATCTATGATCTATGACCAAAGTGAGTATCCCCCTAAAATATATCATTGCATGAGAGGCATGATGGCATAATGGACAAAGAACATGCCACAGTGATGGGAGAAAGTCTGGGTTCAAAGGGACATGTAGGCTGAGGGACCCTAGGCAAGTCACTTTACCATGAGATGTTCAAATTTAAAGAATCCACCCAAAATGTTCACATGGACTATTTGTGCCCAACCTGTGGTAGAGCATTCCTAGTTCATATTGGTCTGATTAGCCAGCTGGACACACTGTAACTTGACTCTAACATAGTGATATCATTTTGGTCCTCTTTGAGAACAAAGGACAACAATCAACCAGTGTCTCCCAGAGGTGCTCTAAAACTCTAAGTTGTAGAGAAGATGCTGAATTGTTTGGGTAGACCAAATTCTTTAAGCAAACCTGCTCACAGAGGTGAAGTCACAGGTCCCATCCAAAAATGATAAGAAAAGACATATTGTTAAAATATACAACACTTTCTGGATCCTCAACACATCATGCCTTAGGCTATCTCCAGGTCTGCCAGGACCTTGGCCAGGCCCTGTACTCCTGTCCAAGATCCAGGGCCGTACTATATTTCTATGCCCTCCTTTCATTCTTTAGCTGATGTTCATATTCAGGATACAATTTTCCGATCCCAATGATTAAGTTTTCCCCTCTGCCTCTCATTCTTTGGTAGAATATTTAGGTCTCCTCCTGGTTGCTTAATTCTAGACAATTTATAATTTATAATAAACATAGGAAGGTTCAAAATCATCTTTGCTCCATGGATCGCACTTTTGCCTACAAGATAAAGACACCAGGCCACACCTACAGCCTAGCCTGCACCCCAGCACACACAGCTCACTGATTCTGCAGAAGGAATGATCAATCACACTTTCTGGTCTTTTCTGGCAAAAAGGCAAAGTAATCCCCTAGAGTTTTAAGCCTCCCATTTACATCCCTCTCTCAGTTATTTGTTTTGTTTGAATTGTCCCAGACCTTCTGCCCCTTGGCAGACTGGGAGAAGTAGTGGAAAGACTCACTCTCTTGACAGCCAAGGAAGAGACTATACTGGCCAACTGGTTCATTCACCAGATAATTGCTTCCAGGCAGTTTTAGTTCTAACCAGGTAGAGAATTTAAAATGAGGAGGATTTTATAAAACCATGCAGAAAATACTCACAGTTTTGGTTTGGCGAGCAGTGGAGGTGGCTCCTTTGTGGGTGAAAGCAGGGCAGCTGGCTTTGGGGCAGATTTCTTACTGTTTGCTTTGCCATTAATCAGTCCATTTACTCCGTGGCTCAGATGGATGCCATTGGTTTCCCTCCTGGCAGAGTTGAGTTGCAGTTGAAGGCCTGCCATGCCTAGTCCAAGCTCAGAGTGGGTCACTGACTGGCTCTCTGGAGGTTTCTCTGGAGTCATCTCAAAGGAACTGATCTCTAAAGGTGGAGGGGGAGGTGGATCATGTTGGAAATCATCACTGTTGGGCTGTCTTATGGAGTCAAGGTCACAGTTTTCTATGTTGGCTAAGGGAAGGAGGGAGGGAAGGAAAAAAGAAGAAAGGTGAAAAAATAAGACACTACAACTCCAAGAAGTTATTTTCATACTATATAAGATCTTTGACAAACATTGAGTGCCGTTAATCCATCAAAAGACAAGTAACTACATTGCTCCTGCATGATGTCCAGACAATGCCAGCTGGATATTTCTCCTGGAGGACTTTGCTAACTTCCACATTTGCTTCAAATGACCACTGACCACTTGAATTCAGATTATGTCTTTGTAAGGGGAAACCAGCTACTGCTTATTTAGCAGCAATAGAGCTTGCAGAAATTTCTAACAAAGGATGAAAACAGAATTTGAGCAGTGTTGAATATACTAATGAATCAACTAATAAACATTTATTAAGTACCTACTATGTGCCAGGCACCATGCTAAATGCTGGGAATATATAAAGAGGCAAAATACAGTCCCTGCTCTCAAAGAGCTTCCAATCTAGTGGTGGAGACAACAAACGAATACATCCAAACAATCTATAATATAGGATAAATAAGAAATAATTAAGAGAGAGAAGACATTAGAATAAAAAGGGGTCAGGAAAGGCTTCTTGTAATAGAAGATTTTAGTTGGAAAACAAAGGAAGCCAGAGAAACCAGTAGGCAGAATAGAGGTGGGGAGCATTCCAAGCATGGGGAGCAGCCAGAGAAAACACCCGGAGTCTAGAGAGAAAATGTCTTGTTTGAGGAAGAATAAGCAGTAGTGTCACTGGATAGAAGAATACTTAGTGAGGAGTAAGATGTGAGAAGATTGGGAAGGGAGGTGGGGTGGGTAAGGTAATGAAGGGCTCTGAAAGGCAAATAGAAGATTTTGTATTTGATCCTGGAGGTAATAGGGAGCCATTGGTGTTTCTTGAGCTGAGGAGGTGACATGATCAAACCCAGACTTCAGGAAAATCATTTTAGTGGCTGAACAGAGGATGAATAGGGTTGTGGAGAGACTTGAGGTTGGCAGCTAGGTGGCAAAGTAGACGTATGCTGGACCTGGAGTCAGGAAGACCTGAGTTCAAATCCAGCCTCAGATACTTACTAGCTGTGTGACCCGTCACTTAACCTGTTTGCCTCAGTTTCCTCATCTGTAAAATAGGGATAATAACAGTACCTATTTCAACAGGGTTGTTACGAGGATCAAATGATTGTAAAGCACTCAGCACAGTGCCTGACACATAGTAAGTATGATATAGATGTTAGCAAGCAACACCCACCAACAGCCATTGCAATAGCACAGGCTTGAGGACCTGCGCTATAGTGGTGGCAGTGTTGGAGGAGAAAAGGGGTCATATTTGACAATTTACAAAGTTAAAACTGACAGCGTTGGTAACACTGCTTTGTACTCCCTCTACACCCTTCCACAGATCTGATTAAGTAAACTCAATGTGCTTTGCTGGCATAGGCTCCCCAAGACCTAGAAGAGTTCTGGGGGGTGGGGAGTATATATTCTCTGCATTTTACATGTGGGGAAGTTGAAGAATTCAGTTAAAGGACCTGCTTGAGATCTTAGATCTCAAAGCAAACCTAGTCCATGTAGTTGGAACATTTATGTTTGGGCATGGTGTTGTATAGATGTTGATTGATTGTGGTGGTATGTAAGAGGGTCACATCAGGTCAAGCACAGGGAAAGGCCACAGAGCTCATAATAATAATTCCATTTGACATTATATTCACAGGGCCCTAAGGCAGGGACACTGGGGCTTTGCCCAAGAGCACCAACATCTATGGGGGGAGGGAGAATATAATTCCTTCCCATGGTGCTCTTCCAGCTTGCTTCTCCATTGCTTTATGGTGAGCTGCTGGCCCCCAGCCTTACAGTGTGATTACCTCCCCTCTTCTGTGGGCTCTGGACCCTACGAAGGGTCCAGTCATTTCATATCCCTGTCTCAAAACTTGAGCATGACCTCATTCAACCTGATCAGACTGTCCTGTTTAACTCTCACTGTGCTGGGATACCAATGTCTATACCACACCACAGCTGAACTCTCCCCCTGGCCTAACCTGGCTAGGCCATGCTCTGTTTCCTCTCTCAGTAGAATCCTCCCTCTCAGTAGAACCAGACTATCTCCAAGTCTCTGTTTCTGACACCACTGAGTTTACTCTAGGCACTTGAATTCCTAGCTATGGTTTTAATGTCACATATTTCTCTGACTCCCTGCAATTGGATTAGTGATTCTTGCATTATTGCTGAGGCCATCCTATAATGTGCCTGGTATGTTGGTGGCTTTCTCCTCAACTCTAGTCCTTACATCAGGCTTTACTCCTGACTCATTCACATCAGCTCTTCCCATGCTGTGCTGGGCCTTGTTTTTCTGCTCTTAATTGGGAGGAGCCACAGAAGTCCACAATCACCATTCTCCTATCTCTTTACTTCTTTTTATCTTGCCTCTGCTGCCACCTAGCACCAAGTTCCCACTCTCCAGGAATCAGAAAAGAATGTCCAGTGCCACTCCATCAAACAACAAATCTTGATTGATGGCCTACTATGTACAAAGCACTATGCTAGGCAGGCACTGTAGGGGAGACTGAGAAGTACTGAAGAAGTTTTCAGAAAGGTAATGACTGAGAGAGGCAATGTAATGAATACTCAGGCTGAAATAAAATACTAGGAAGAGATAATCATTTTCACATTAAATGGCTTATTTGTGAGTTTATATCAACAACATTTCCTATGTCTGTTTCCACCCCCATCTTTCCTCCCAGAGAGAAATCCCCTATAAGAAAGGAATTTTTAAAGAGGGGAGGGGACCAGTTCAGGAAAACTAGCCAACAAATTGAAAAAGTTTGACACTATATTTAGTTTTCCATACCACACTCTCACATCTGAAAAGAAGTAGGGAAATGTACCTTCTAAAATTTCTTCTTAGGTGCCAAGTTTGGCCATTTTAATTGTTTTTTGACATCCATTTTTTTGAGGTAATCAGTGTTAAGTGTCTTGCCCAGATTCACACAGCTAGTTACTGTCTGAGGTCATATCTGAACTCAGGTCCTCCTGACTTCAGGGGCAATGCTCTATCCACTGCATCAACTAGCTGCCCCTACATTCATTGTTGTTGTTTTTTTTTCTAAGCAGGAGCAATAAACCCTGCTGCTCTCTTCACAGAATGGTTGTGTCTAGTTGCTATGAAATTTAATTTCATAGATTAAAAAAAGTCATTTCTCCATTCTCATATTAGCTTCCTTCTTATGCTTCCCTTTCTGGAAGCTTCACTGATGATCAATCACACATATGTCTGGATCTCCTGTGTGGCTGCTTCATTGTGTCCTGCTGCCTCAGCTTCAGCTGTTAAATGTTAGCAGGATCTGATCCATTAGCTTCTGAGTTTCTATGATAATTTTCTATGATGCTATAATCCTGGAATACGTTTCTATAGTATTTTAAAGATTTGCAAAGCATGTTCCTCAGAACTAACCATGAGACTGGTAGAATGAGAATTATTATCCCCATTTTGCAGGAAGGGAAACAGAGGCAGAACTGGAAATCTCTGGCTTCAAAGACCAATGGTAATACTCTTTTCTATGATATTTTACAGAGATTTTGTGTGTGTGTGTGTGTGTGTGTGTGTGTGTGCGCGCGCGCCCAATGCTACCACATGGCCTTGAAAGCTCCCCTCCTATTTCTATGCCTCTCCATCAAAAATGGCTTTTGTTTCCACTTAACAAAGTTGCCAGTTAGGAGAAGTGAGCAAGACTTAGAGAACTATTTCTTGAAGTACAGTAGTTGTCTTCTGAAGTAATTAGTTAGAATTCTGCATGCTGCCACAGGCAGTGATCTGACATTATGGTTCAGAAACTCTGCATTTCCCTATCGGTCAGGTACCTGAGTTGACAACTAGCTCTGCTGTGCTGGTTACAGATCCATATTCATTTTTTGCAGAGCAAGTGAAGATTCCTGCATCCTCAGGAAAAGTCTCTGCAATGACCAGGGTACAAATCTCCTCTGGAAAAGAACAGAGATTAGGTCAGTCCACAGGAGTAAAATGAAGGCACTCTGTTAAGAAACTGGAAAAAACCCACTCTAATTTGTAAAAAAAAATTATCAGAGAATGATAATTAGTCATACAAAAGGATCTTTTAATTTAAGAAAAGTTTTCAGTCAAATTCTTAAGGGATAATTTCCCTTCCTGCTTATACTTACATATTCCAATAATCAATCAACAAATATTAATTCAGCACTTACTATATGCCAAGCATTGTGCAAGGGACTGGGGTTACAAATAAAAGGAACGAAAGAAGCTTATATTCTAATTAGGTGAGATTATAAGTACATATCTATCTATCTCTACATCTCTGTCTCTCTGTCTCTGTCTCTGTTTTCAGTATCTTAAACTATTTAGCAGAAAAGTGGGCAGGAGCTTCTCTCCTCCACTACTCTAAATTGCTTTTTATTATCAGGCATCTTTTCCTTCTCCCTTCCATACAGAGAGGACAAGATGGTGCCCTTGTCAAAAATAACCCTTAATCCTTTGTCTCATCCTGTACCTTGATTTATTGATCATCTCTATTCTCTTTGGACTCTTCAATTTCTCCTCCACTGGCTCTTTCCCAACTGCCTACAAATATGCTTGTTTTCTCGCCCTTAAAACACCATTTTCCTTTGACTTTGTCACTGTCTCAGGCTAACGTCCCTTTTTCTTCTTCCCTTTTTCCTTTAAACTTCTAAGAATGCTTCATATTCACTGTTTTTACTTCCTCACCACCCTTGTAAACTCATCAGCCTCTAGTAATCAATCTCCTATGCCTACCACTCTAGAGAAACAGCTCTTTCCAAGGTCACTACTGACCTGATTTAACTTCCAAATTTAGTAGTCTCTTCTCAGTCCTCATCTTCCTTGGCCTTGTTGCTACCTGACACCACTGACTACAACTATTTCTTAATACTCTCCTCCTTTAGTTTCCATGATGCTGTTCCACACTAGCTCTCTTTCTACCTCTATGGTCATTGTGTTACCTTTTCCTATGGTGGTTTCTTTTCCTTTGTGAAGCTTCTTTCCTGGGAACTCATCTCTTCTTCCTCTATGTTTTCTTCTTTGTTAATTTTATTCACTTCCCTAGCTATTGTGGTGGCTTCCATTCAGATAATATTAACATTTATCCCCAGTCCTGACCTCTTTTCCCAGCTCCAGATACACTTGTCTAGCTGTCATGCCTTTAGCAGAAATGTCCCACTGCAACTTCAAACCTGGCCAAAACTGACCTTGCTCATAATTTGTTCCTTTTGATGTCGCTATTTTTTTTTGTCAGTAGTACCGACACCTGCATAATAAACAATATTCAAAAGGTCAGCATTACTTTTTGGAATCATTTCCCTCACCTCTCATATCCAATTAATTTGTTGTTGTTGTTGTTCAGTTGTTCAGTCGTGTGCGACTCTGTGACCCCATTTGGGGTTTTCTTGGCAAAGATACTGGAGTGGTTTGTTATTTCCTTTTCCAGCTCATTTTACAAATGAAGAATGGCAAAACAGAATTATATGACTTGCTCAGGGTGACACAGCTAGTAAGTATCTGAGGCCAGATTTAAACTCCTAAAGATGAGTCTTCCTGACTCCAGGCCCAGTGCTCTGTCTACTGTACTACCTAGCTGCCTTCCAATTAATTACTAAAGTTCCATAAATTTTATCCTCTGAATTTTTCTTCATATCTATCCTCTTCTTTCTGTTATTGTGTCCATTACTGTAGTGGCTTTCATTTCCACCTATGTGGACTAATGCCAAAGCCTCCTAAAAAGCTGCCTTTCCTCCATTCTCTTCCCTTTTAAGCCACCCTTCATACTGATGCCAGACTTAACTTCCTTATTTATGAATCTGGTCATGTCTCTCCTTTGCTCAAAAGTCTTCCATGGATCCCCAGTGTCTACTGAGTAAAGTTCGAACACCTTCATCTCATATTCAAGGCCCCCCACCATCTGGCGTCATCTTACTTTTCTAACTTTATGTCATATTAGTTTTCTCCATGGTCTTTGTATTCTATTCCAAATGGACTAATTTACTCTCTTCTGAAAATATCCTTGGGTTCATAAACTTCCATGATTCTGCTCATGATATTCCCCATAGCAGAAATGTCCCCTTTCCCACCTGTTGAAGTCTTATTTATGAAGCCCAATTCAAAGACTGCCTTCTTGAGAAAGATTTTCCTGATTGCCTCTCTCAGGAGTGAGCTTCTCACTAAAGACCTTAGATAACTGTTTGACAATTCTTTAGTCCATGTAACCTTACTCAATGTCCCATCAGCAGGCCTGATATTATGTTAGCTATGGAAAAGATGGGATTTGATGGTAAAAATGTGATTTGCACATAATCTTCCTTGAAGACACGGGGGAACACGAAAGCAGAGTAGAAACAATACTGGACTTAGAAGATCTGGATTTGAGTATTGGTCAGCTATCTATTTAGCTGTGTTACTAATTCTAGGCAAGTCACCTACGCTTTCTGAGCCTCACTTTGCTCATCTACAAAATAGGGAGGATATTTGAAGAGCCAACTCTATAAGGTTGTTGTTAAAAAAAAAGAACTTTTAAAAACTGTAAAGTACAATGTAAAATCAAGGAAGGATGGTAAATAAAGGTGCTATCTTTGTGTTTTATAACTTCTTCATCTAGCATTAATAATGATGTTGGCTTGCCATTCTTAAGTGATGCTGTTAATTATCTGTCAATAACCACACTGTAAGGAAAGCGCCTGGAAAATTTTAGTATTCATTGATGAACCCTTTAAAAGACAGAGCATTCCTCCTTCCTAACTTAAAAAATGTACTGTCTGTCATGGGACATTATCATCATCATAGCTAGCAGTTACATAGCACCTTAAAAGTCTGCAGAGAGCTTCACATATGTGACTCATTTGATCTTCACATCAATAGCACCTAGCGTGCTCTTGTTCCATCATTTCAGTTTTGTCTGATTCTTTGTAACCCCATTTGGGATTTTCTTGGCAAGGATACTGGAATGTTTTGCCGTTAATGTCCTTCTGCAGCTCTTTTTACAGATGAGAAAAATGAGGCAAACAGGGTTAAGTGACTTGCCCAGGGTCACACAGTTAGTTAAGTGCCTGAGGCCAGATTTGAACTTGAGAAAACGAGTCTGTCTGACTTCAGGCCTAGCACTCTGTCCACTGTGCCATCCAGCCACCAAAACTACCCATGGTGAGTTCTTCAGATCTCCAGTGAGGAGGCCTGGCATAAACCTTGGGTAAGTGGAAACCTATTTTCTCCTTCTTTGGGTGTCATTTTGTATGATTTTGAACTTTTAGAAATCAGGGATAATTTCTGGTGTACCATTTCGGCAATACTCAATAGAACAGACACATAATGATGATGTAATGATGAAGGGGACTAAAGTATATAGATGAGTGAGGGGGAGACCAAGACAGATATCTGCATATGTTAAACCATCGATTAGGGCCTTAAAATATTGTTTATTAAATTTCATGCCTTATATAACTAAATGAAAGGGTTAAACATTGCTTTCCAAGTCATATTTATATATCTACTCCATTAGGGCAGGAGTCATTAAAGAAACAAGTTGTATGAATATTGATAGCTTTTGATGAAAGATTACTCTCATAATGCTGATTTTAACCTGTTGGAGAGAAAGAATCTCCATGCTCGTATCACATGAGAATTCATATGAAAAAGAATTTATTTCACCAGGAACTATAACTAGTCATCACCAAAGACTGACTTGAGTTTTCCTAAGTTAGGTAGGAACACTGTAACCCTTTCTGGGTCTAATGGTAATATGTCATGTCAGAGAAAGGCCTTTGTCAAGGTGAAGAAAGATCAAGAGTGAATAAATGATACACAGAAAGGCTAGGAGAAGAGGGCTTTTCTACTATTGTTGTAATTTTCAGTTCTCATCCCCCTGTGAGCTATCTGATGTACTCAACATTATTGATCATCCTCTCTCTCCTTTATATTTCAGAGATCCAGAGAGTCTAGATTTTCAAAATTTGGTGAGATGTCTCTTAAAATTAGCCAAACATACAGAGGAAATCATTACATTCAAAAAGTTCAAGAGACAAAATCTCTGGATGGTTAATCATTTTATTAATAATACTAGCATATTATTTATCCTAGAGGGCAGGAACTGTCTTGCCTCATTTTGTATCCCCAGCATTTAGTACAGTGCCTGTCACATACAGACACTTGATAAATGTTTATTAAATTGAATTGGTAATCAGATACAGACACATACAGCTATGTAGCAAGTAGTTAAACAAAGTGAATCTGTATGAAAAGAACAGATGAGTCAGTAACATTCTCAAATACCAAGTGTGAATCATAGTGGTGAGCTCACAGTTTAGATGCCCTTGGAAGAGTAGGTGTTCTTGAAGGTGGCAAGCAACTCTTATTGGTTAACAATTAATGAGAGAGATTGAATATTATAATGACAAGTGGACCTATTCTAATGAGGGATTAGGGGAATGTAACTTTGATCATGTCATTTACTTCCTAATCACTCCTAACCTTGGGGAAATCTAGACAAAGGGTCTATATCTACCTCTACCACCACCACACAAGCCTGAGCAGAACACAGTGGGCTGGGAGTTTCACCTCAGATTAAATTCCTTGTAAGGCTGGATGGGGTAACAATATCTAGATTGAGGAGAATATTAATCGTATCTGCTATCATCAATCTTGTCCCTCAGAGGCTGAGCCTTAAAATGAGGACTTTCAAAAAAAATGGGAGAACTTTGGATCTCCCCAAATCATTGGTTATTAATAATCATTTCTTTCATTATCAATCAACAAGTGTTAACTAAATGCCTACTGAGTTCCAGACACCATGCTAGGTGCTGAGGGTACAAAGACAAAAATTAAATAGTCTTTGTTCTCAAGGATCTCACAGTATGGCAAACAAAGGCAATCAGCTCTATAAATATAATATCACCCCAGCCTCCATTTGGTACCTTTGTAACTATTCTTTTCATATAGATTCACTTTGTTGAATTACTTGCTACATAGCTGTATGTGTCTGCATCAGTTTACCAATTCAATTCAATAAACATTTACCAAGTATCTCTATGTGACAGGCACTGTGCTAAATGCTGGGGATACAAAATGAGGCAAGACAGTCCCTGCCCTCAAGGAGCCTACAATCTATTGAAAAAGACAACATGCAAACAAATATATACAAAGCAAACTGTACACAGGGATAAATAGGAAATAGTTAACAGAAAGAAGGCACTGGAATTAGAAGATATTGGGAAAGGCTTTCTGTAGGAAGTGAGATTTTAGTTAAGACTTAAAGAAAGCCAGGGAGGTCAGCAGTCAGAATGGAAGAGGGAGAGCATTCCAGGCATGGGGGACAGCCAAAGAGAATGCTTGGAGCCAAAAGATGGAGTGTCTTATTCACAAACTAGCAAGAGGCCAGTGTCACTAGATCAGAGAGTATGTATTGGGGAATAAAGTATAAGAAGATTGGAAAAGTAGGAGGGGCTAGGATATGAAGAGCTTTGAATGCCAGAGTACTTTGTATTTGCTCTTGGATGTAATAGGAAGCCACTGGAGTTTACTGAGTGGTGTGTGTGTATGTAAAGAAAATCAGTTTAGTGGCTAAATGGAGAATGGATTAGAGTTGAGGAAAGACTTGAGGCAGGCAAACCCACCAGCAGGTTATTGTAGTAATCAAGACATGAGGTGACAGTTGTATGGGGTGGAACTTTAGGGGGAAAGACAAGGAGTTTTGTTTTGGATATGTTGAGTTTAAGATGTCTACTAGTCATCCAGTTCATTATATCTGAAAAGCAGTTGGAGATGTGAGACTGGAGGTCAGCAGAGAAATGGGCAGGAAAGGTAGATTTGGGAATCATCAGCATGGAAATAGTAATTAAATCCATGAAAGCTGCTGAGATCACTAAGTGAAGGAGTATAGAGGGAGAAAAGAAGTGGGATCAGGACAGAACCCTGAGGGACACCTATTGTTAGAGAGCATTATCTGGAGGAAGATCCAGCAAAGGAGACAGAGAAGGAGCAGTCAGATAGGTAGGAGAAGAACCAGGAGAGGGTAGTGATCTGAAAACTTAGAGAGAAGAGTATATCAAAGAGGAGAGAGTGATCAACAGTCTCAAAAGCTGCAGAGAGTGAGGACTGAAAAAAGGATATTAGTTTTGATGGCATGATGAGGTCAGAAGCCAAATTATAAGAAGTTAAGAGGAGAGTGAAAGGAGAGAAAGAGAGAAAGGAGGGAAAGTGAAAGGAAAGAGAGAAAGGTTTTCTACAATAGGTAGAAAACCTTTTTGAGGAGTTTAGCTACAAAGAGAAATAGGACAATAGTTAGCAGGGATGGAAGTATCAAGCGTTTTTCAGAACAGGGGAGACGTGCAACTTTGTAGGCAATAGTTTATGAGCCAGTAGACAGAGAGGGAGAGAGAGAGAGAGAGATTGAAAATAAGTGAACAAGTGGGTATGCAAGAGGTGGCAATATGTTGGAGGAGATGAGATGGAATGGGATCACATGAACAAATAGAGAGGTTAGCCTTAGTAAGGAGTAAGGTCACTTCATCATGTGAAAGATGGATGAAAAAGGAGAGAGTGGTACTTAAGTGATAGATGAGGAAGAGGGGATTCAATGTAAATGGTCTCAATTTTTTCTGTAAAATGAGGCCAGGTTTTCAGCTTTCACTCAGCCAGTCAGTCAACAAGCATTTATTGAACACTTTTTATGTGCCATGCCCTGTGCTAAGCAATGGGAATTTAGAAAGCTAGTCCCTGCCCTCAAGGACCTTATATCCTAACAAGGGAAGACAACACATAAAAGGAAGCATGGCATAGGGGTACGGTAGACTGAACTTCTAGAATGAGGAAGATTCTGGGGCATGCTAGAGAATCTTCAGAGTTTTGGAGAGGAATGAGGGTTCTGTATATTATTGTATTATATTGTATTATTCTGTATATTAATTACATTATTAATATTATATATTATCCTCTACTCTTTCTTCTCCTCCCAGTAAATAAAATACTATCAGAAAACTGTGGACAAAATCCACTTTGGGGCTTAGAGGTTTGCTATGCCATTCTGAAAACCTTGGTTTCTGTGCTTTTAGCCTGATTCAGGGCAAATATAATTTGCAGCAAAACAATCCCAGTGGTTCACATTTATAGAAGGTCAGAAGGTTTGCAAAGCATAATACATACATTATCTCATTTGTCAAAATGACACAATATAAAGCAAAGTGAATAAGAACATGTCGAGTTGAATAAAGGAGTGACATTATTTCATACTGTTTTTCCTCACTTGAGAATCAAAGTGTGATGAGAACAAAGGAGTTCAGCTGCCTAAGTCCATCTCAATGGAGTTTCCTTAATTCAATCACAAGGCATTGGGAACTCTGAATATTTTGTTGAGAGGCAGCACATCTGTGTCAATTAAAACTGGATTAATTTTCTTTTTTGAAGTCATTGCATGTCTAAAGACTTCCTGTTCTGGAAAGATCAGTGAGAAATGAGTGTCTAATTAAAAGCTCAGCCCTGGTTCTCTTCAGACTGAAATACTTTCTTTGGCAAGCTGGTTCAACAGCTCTGAGGAACACACATACAGCAGTCAAGGCATTTCATATTATTGGAGTATGTTGGGCCTTAGTGGACCCATAATGGTAACAAATGATTCATGAAAGACCCTACCAGACAGTACTGAGTAACACAGGCAATGTTCTGGATTAGCAAAACAGGACAGGACAGTCTTTGCAAAGTCTCATTTTGTCTTTGGTAGGTATGTTAAAATGCATATCTATTTGCTTAACACCACACAAACTTTCTGGTTTTTACAATGCTCCAGCAGTGAGGTTAAAACCCTCACTAATTTATCACAGTTGCTGTGACGCCATTACTCCCAGTTGCTGCTGAAATGGTAATAGCAGATAGGTCAAATTCACTTCTTCTCAATCCTCCAGACATGGTAAGTACCATCCTATGTACTTCATGGTGACTTCTAATCAAAAAATCAATTCATCAACCAAAAAGCATTTATTAATTAGCTAATTACGATTTGCCAGGTACCATGAAAGGAAGACAAAAATGAAACAGTCCCTGCTCCCATGAACTTTACATTTTATTTTCTATGACAAATTCTTAAGTTAGGAAGATATTAAACCCAAAATACCATTAATGTGGGTTATTTTTACTTAAAAGATAACAGCAAACCATGGAATTATGGAATTGAGAGCTAGAAAGGATGTTGGAATCACAGGATTTCAGATTTGGAAAGGACCACTGAGTTCTTTTAGTTCAACCACTCTGAGACAATACATTGACTTTATCTGAACTGCTATGGCACATAGTTTGAAAGGTTGAATGACTAACTCCTCACTTGTGCTACTATGTTATCACAATAAAACAGATCTTTTACAAAAATAAATGAGTTTTTTTTCACACACATATTTTAGAACTAGAAGACTCTCACAGATAATTTAGTCTAATTCTTCCCCCTCTTTTACAGATGAGGAAACTGAGGCATGGCTAGGCTTCAAACCTAGGTCCACTGATTGGACTAGAAGACCCAACAAACCTAATTGATACTGCTTGGACATATTAATAAAGATCCAGAAAGAACTGATCTGTACCTATCTGGGTGATCACTGTTGTTTCAAGAGGGATCTAACCAACAATAATCAGTTCAGTCTGGCTAGGGAAATGCTCTCAGAATCTCCCAGAGCATGATTCCAGAATCTAGGCACTACTGGGGTTTATTCTTGTGTGTGTATCTCTTCAGTTGTTCTGTGTATGATGGTGCTGGGGGATCGCACTCTAATACCTTCACTAACTCCTTATCCCCTTCTTGCCACAACAGAAGACATAGGACTGAAGTACTGGTAAAGGCCAATCCTTCCTGGAAATGTGAACTGTTTGGAGGATCTGAGCAAAGCCTGGACTTTCTGAGCTTCTGAATATACAGCCCTGTGCCTGGCAACAAAAGTAAGCACTTAAATGCTTTATCTCTAGGCAGCTAATGCATAATGGACTTGGAGTCAGGAAGACTTGAGTTTGATTCCTGCCTCAGACATTTAGTAGTTGTGTGATCCTATGTTGCCTCTCAACCTCAGTTTCTTCATCTATAAAATGGGGATAATAAGAGCAGTTTTGAGAGGATCAAATGAGATAGCCTATGCAAAACACTTTGCAAACTTTAAAGCACTATATAAGTAGTAGCAATTATCTATCCACCAATCTATCATGTATCTACCTATTATCTACTTATCTATCTATCCATCCTACCTACCCACCCGTCTTATCTATCATCTATCAATCTATCATTTATCTCTACCTATTATCTATCTGCCCCTTCTCTCTCTCTCTCTCTCTCTCTCCCTAGCATCTATCTTTATCTGCCCATGCTATTTTTTCTATCACCTATCTCTATCTATCATTTATATATCAATATCTATCCATCCTCCCCTGTGTATCCCTTTCATTAGAATGAGAGTCAACATATTTAAATGATATCACAAAAGGTTTAAGTTAGGAATGAGCAATTTCCTCATTCTGAGGCTTATTAATTATGCAGCTCACCTTCGGTCGTATCCAACTCTTCATGACCCCATTTGGGGTTTTCTTGGCAAAAATACTGGAGTAGCTTGCCATTTCCTTCTCTAGCTCATTTTACAGATAAAGAACTGAGACAACAGGGTTAAGTGACTTGCCCAGGTCACACAGCTAGTGTCTGAGGCTGTATTTGAACTCAGGAAAATGAGTCTTTCTGCCATGGAAAGAATGTATTAGGTGTCTAATTGTATATTGCCTTGTAGTGTGAGAAAGACACAGTTGCTAGCTATCCTTTTGGACTTTAACACTCTCTAAGGCATTAGACACACTGGAATAAAATACAAAGGAAATTACAAAATTTCCTTCTTTAGAAGTTACAAAAAAGCCAATGTCAGAACAAGGGGTTGCCTTTAAATATGAGAAAAAGGCAAGCTATCATTCTATAGTCGTAAAGAGTGATCTTCAGTCGTTTTCCTGGTGATTGTCACTAACATAGGCACGACTTTTTTCCTTTGTGACAGTCATTTATGTTTCCTTTTATCAAGTATTGCTAGGATTAATTACAGGCTTTAGGATTCTTAATAGAAAGGTAGAGCTAGAAGTAGCAAGGAGGCAATCAGGGCCCTGCCCTAGGGCGGTGACATCTTGTGGGGAGGGCGATAAATCTTCCCAGAAGTGGCTTCTGATAACATGCCTTGCCTAAAGAGTCCCTGCTGGCCCACGCTTCTATGTAGTCCTTTTCCTGTCTCCATCAAGGTTTTGTTGTCACTGAGTCCCTTTTTTGCTAAATGCCTAGCTGTCTTCCCCCGGGAACAGTTTTAACTAAGGTAGACTCCAAGATGATTACTAACTTCAGCTCCAAACACAGGTTCTAATACACTCCATAAAGCAATCAGTACCTAAGGCACCTTGCAACATGAGCATAGATGTCTCAATGGCTAATGCAAAAATGCCATGATTCAACTCTGGGCTTTTTGCAGTTGAAAATTGGGATGTCTACAGGATAAATGCTTATTACCACTATTAAGGGCTAGCAAACTTCTGAGGATATCTTAGTTATGTATATATTTTCTCCTTTTTTTGATGTGTAGGGTACATGGGATATCTTAATGGTGGGTCACATTTAAAAGGATGGATGGCTTGGCTTAATGTCATTTGACATGAAGATGGAATGATCATACTTATGGCTTTTAAAAGGTCCATTTTCAGTTCACCATTTTGCAAGCCTTTGTTGAAGGACTCCTTAAACTGTGGCTACCACGATTCATTTCATAGTATTTGATTTTGTGGTCTCTGTACCTTCTTATGTTTCTTTATTGTGTGGTTTCCATGATCCTTCTTGTGCAAAGAAATAAGCATTTTTTTTTTTTGCTTCTTAGAATTTTGTAACTGCAAGTGTCAACCATTTTGAGGAATGTAAGTGAATTGATGTGCTTGCAAGAAAATACATACTACATAAACACATTATACATAGCTATATTCTCCCTTTGTCAGGATCTCAGTGTACTGGAAGATTATAATCCCTTCCTTATAGGATCTGAGTTAGCATTCACTTGTAGAATCCTGAGGGGAAAAGTCAAAAATACCTTCCATCAGGCCTTTGATCTTCACTTGATGTTCACTTGAAAGAACAACCCAAGGCCATCTCAGTTCTGGGCATTTTTTTCTGTCTGTGTCTCATGCCTGGAAGGCTCTCCACTTTTCATTCTAGGTACTGAGCTCCCTGGCTTCCTCTAAGTCCCAACTAAAATCCCATCTGCTACAGGAAGCCTTACCTAACTCATCTTAATTCTAGTGCCATCCCTCTGTTAATTATTTCCTATTTATACTGTATATAGTTTGTTTTGTATATATTTATTTGCAAACTGTTTGTCATTTGCATGTTGGCTTCCCTATTAGACTGTAAGATCCTTGAGGGACATGAACTATTTTTTGGCCTCTTTTTGTACCCCCAGCACTTAGTATAGTGCTTGACACATAGTCGGCACTCAATAAATGTTCATTGATTAATTAATCCAATGCCAAAAAATTTAGAGGCAAAACTTCCTGGGAAGATCTTTGTCCATTTTAATTGGTCACTATCCTATACACCTGTGCAGTTTTAATTGCTTAATATTTTCTCCCCCCTCCTCCACTTCTGGAACCAGCTGAAAAATCTCCCTCTATTTTCCAATTATAACATCATAGACAAATATCCAGCTCAGCCCAAATAACCCTGGAAACACAGAGAGAGATCATCTTCAATCTCCTCATCAATCAATCTTGAATAAAACAGGAAATATTCCAAGCCCCTCTACGAATTACTACACTCAAAGACCCCAAAATGTAGATTGTAATACATTTTTCTCTCAAGCAGTCACCATCCTGGAACTCCCAGAAGGATTCTGAAGTGTCTAACACATTCCAGAGGTGGGAGGCCATTTTCTTTACAAAAGGGAGGGCTGGAAAGCCATCTTTGGAAGACTTATCACCTCTTGTTATCACTCTAATCTGGACATAGATCTGGAGGATCTCAACACCCCCTCTTCATCTCCAACCAGCTGTTAATAAATCTCTTTTGTATGTATGTCATGTGCATATGACTAACTGAACACGTAACACTTAGTAACACAAGTTACTAACTGAACACTTATTTGGAGAGACTTTGCTACCAAATGTAGGAGTTGAAATAGATAAGAAAGTGATCAAGCCTTCTCATTTAGAAACTCCTCAAATTCACACAGAGAGCCCTAATGCTAACTGAATCAGTGAGTGATCCTAATTAACACCCTGTAAGTCCTTTAAGTAGCTCTCTTAAAATATACAAAAACATGAAATACAAAATATAGTGATTGTTCTATTTAAGTATTGTTTTCCCAAAAGAATTTAAAATAAAGATTGTTTTAAATAGAAAACTTCCTTATTGCACTTTAAATTGAACTAAACAGGGTCCCCTTTACAGACTGTATTTTTTTTTCCTACTGCATAAAGTGAGGCATACTTTTGCACCAGGTTCAGTTTCCTTATCTGCAAAATGGAGGTGATAATTCTGTGATGATCAAAGGAAGTTATGAGATCCTAGTTTTAGAGGTGAAAGGGACCTCAGAGCATCTAGCTCAACCTCTTCATCTTACAGATTAGGAAAGAGCAAGGCCCCCAGACGGTAAGTGATTTACCCATAAAGTGGTGAGAATATATGCAAAGAGCAAATCACTGCACAAATATGAGTTATTATTATCATTATTATTGTAGAGTCAATACACAAAGGCAATACTGAAAGGGAACTGAAGCAAAAAAAGGCAGAACAAAAATTTATGGTGACATTTTGACAGAGTGACATATAATTTCCTTACGATAAAAGCTTAATACAATTCATGAGGTTCACATTTTGTCAAAGCTGAAGGTATCATAGGTTATCGAGTCTTAGGAAATGAGATGAAATACTTATTTCCTTGCAATAAAGACATTTAAACTTCTGCAAAATAAAATTTAGGAACGTGTGGAAATAAGGAAATTACTCCTTTTGTTAAACAGGGGTGGGAGTGGAAATGTTAAGGCTTAATTTGGGCAGCTGGGTGGTACAGAGGATAGAGTGCCATGAGCCATGAAAACTCATCTTCCTGAGTTCAAATCCGGCCTTAGACATTAGCATGACAACATGACCCTGGGCAACTCACTTAGCCCTATTTGCCTCCATTTCCTCATCTGTAAAATGAGCTGGAGAAGGAAATGGCAAACTACTCCAGTATCTTTGCCAAAAAAAACCCCAAATGGGGTCATAAAGAGTCAGACTGAAAAATGACTGAAGGGCTTAATTAGTGTCCACCTCATGTCATAACTCTGGGGTATAGTTACAAATGGGGAAATCATCTATTTTTTCTTCATAGCATTTTCTTCTTCTTTTCAATTATCTACTAGATATTTAACCCTAGCAGCATCTCTAGGAAGGTAGTTCTGAAATGCTATTTAAAGGCTGGAACACATTTAACGCTTTACCGAATGAAAACAAAAAGCATTTTGCTCACTGACTCTTTCGTAACTCTGAGGAATGTGAATACCATGTAACTTACTGGATCTCTTAGGTAACGTGAAGAATTTTTATAGATGTCTTCATTCCTAGTTTTTGTGCCCTGGCATGCAACTATGAGGAGAACTGGCATATTAGATAAAGGGGCAGCTAGGTGGCCTAGTGGATAGAGCACGGAATTGGAAAGGCCTGATGAAATCTGATCTTAGATACTAGCTGTGTGACCTTGGGCAAGTCCCTTAACCCGTCTGCCTCAGTTTCCTCATCTGTAAAATGGGGATTATAATAGCACCTACCTCTCATGGTCGTTGTCAGAGTCAAATGAGATGATAATTGTAAACTGCTTAGCATAGTACTTGGCACATAATAGGCACTATATAAATATTATCAGACACTTGACACATACTGTGTGACCCTGGGCAAGTCACTTAACGCCAACTGCCTAAGTAAAAAAAAAAAATCCTATATATGAAAGATTTCTCATTCCAACACATGATTTAGTAGAGAAAGTCTAGGGAGTTCACTGACAAACACTGAGGTTGACTAGTCTAGGGTTGCATAGTTATTAAGTTAAAGGCAAGACTGGAACCCAAGCCTTCCTTACTACAAGTCCAATAGTGCTATATCTACTATATCTCATTGCCTCTATTCTTAAAGCCCTGTTGCCTCTTGGAATCAGAACCTTCTCTTTCCCAGCACAGAGTCAGGAAAACAGAATGCTGGGTTTAGTGCAACAAGATAAACTTCAATGCTGTGAATGTGTCACAAAAGTAGAATGTGAAATTCCACTTTTAGACTAAAAATAAAATCAGGTAAACAAATTATAGAGTGGGGGAGACCTGACTTAGCAGCAATTTGGGTGAGAAAGATGAGGGCTTTAGTGGACCATAATAGTCACCTATGTGAGTGATATGGACGCTAAAAAGGGAAAGTTACCTTTAAATACAATTAGTATGGGAACATGGGAAGTCAGTTGTCTGATCTGGAGGACCATGTTTGATTCTGGATATAACATTTTAAGAACAACAATGAAAAGGTACAGTATATTCAGAAGAAGGCTGCTATCATAGCAAGAGAACCTAAAAACTTATCAAGAGGAGAAGTTGAAGGAAAGAGGCACACAATAATAATAGCATTTATATGATACTTTAAGGTTTGCCAAGTGCTTTACAAATATTATCTCATTTTATCTTACAATAACCCTTGATTAAATGGCTTACTAAAGGG
The DNA here is from genome assembly GCF_900497805.2 of Vombatus ursinus. NCBI lineage: Eukaryota > Metazoa > Chordata > Mammalia > Diprotodontia > Vombatidae > Vombatus > Vombatus ursinus. The sequence continues at coordinate 51,434,679 of NW_020954599.1, forward strand.
TTACACACCTAGTCATCATCTGAGGTAAAATTTAAACTCAGGTCTTCTTGACTCCAGGTCCAGCTCACTATCCACTGTGCTATCTAGCTGCCTCTGCATATAGAGTGTCCCAAAAGTCTTCATGTGGTTTTAGGTTTTAATAATTAAAACTTAAATAATAGCTTTAATAACTTAAAACCACATAAAGACTCTTGGGACACCCTGCATATACTTATCTTTTCACTTTGAGTAAGGGAAATAATCCCACTGCTGCATTTGTAGACTTCTACCATTATCCCTATCACATCATGACTGTCCCATTGTAGTTTCGATATATCGCGGGTCGGCATAAGAAATTAAATGGGAATTTTTTGAGAGTGCTGTGGAAGCCACAGACAACATGCCAAAAAAACACAGAAAAAAATTTAGAAACTCAGAAATGCATAAAATGTATGTATGTGATTGCATAATATCAACATATTTTATCTTTTAATACCATAATAATTCAGACTTCTTCTCTGGTCTGAAGGGAGGGCCAAAGAATTTTAGGTTGGATTTTCCAGGTCATGGGGCTGTTCTCCTAACCATGATGTGGAAGGGATAACAGTAGGCCCCTGATGGAAATCCCCACAACTTTAGTTAGGTAGGAAGTGGAAAGGAAGTCATTCAAATGCTTTCTGGAAATTCAGTTGTGTCCATTACTCCTTCAAGGGTTCTGGAGCACTAGTATATACTTTATATCCTCAGTCCAGTCTAGCATCTGAGATTCTCCACAATCTGGATCTCCTCTATTTTTTCAGTCTTATTTAATTGTATTTTCTTTTGTGCATTTTCTGCTCCAGTCAAACTGTCCTACAAGTTGCTCCCCTATGGGACAATCCATTCCCATCTCCATGGGTTTTGCACAGGTGGTCCCTAACCACTATGTCTGGAATGCAATCCTCCCTCAAAGATACTTCATTGACTCCCTAGCTTCCTTTAGAGCATAGCTCAAATGCCAGTGCCTACAGTAGGCCTCTCCCAATTTCCCCAGTTGTTAATGCTTCTTCCTTTTGATTCCTTAGGATGCACTTTTATATCACAGTCCTTTAGGAGAATGTAAGCTTCTCCAGGGCAGGGGCTGTTGCATTTTTGTGTTTGTATTATCAGTATCTGACATTGTATTGCAAATATCAAACACTTAATAGGTGTCTGTTAAGTTGAATTGTTGGAATTCATCACATTAACAGAGAGGGTAGGTAGTAGGAAGATCTGTCTAGCAGCCTTCAACCATTCCTTCATCCTCTAGTTCTAGGTTGGATTATGATAAACATTAGATCAACTTTTGGTTCTATAACAACCAATTAAAACTACTCCTCTCCCTCCTTGATGACCCTGAGCATTAGATAGATAAAACTTAGATTAGATTAGATAAAACTAACTTGGCAATGTCATCATGAGTATCCAGTACGTTTCTCCCCTTGTAACTGTTCATAATAATAATAATTTATCTTCAGAAGGCTCAGATACATTGGTTTCATTTTGCTTTGTTTTGTTTTTATCAAAAATATCCACTAGAATAGTGCTTTTTGACCTGGGGTGCACATACCACAGATCTGTGGATAAATTCCAAGAGGGTCTATGAACTTTCATAACAAAAATCTCTATATTTTTATTTTCACCATCTCCAACTGAAATTCAGCATTTTCTTCAATTATGAGGGTTTAAAAAAAACACCATTATCCTGAGATTTTGCCAGATAGCCAAAGGGGTCCATGATGCAACAGAGGCCTAGCTGTACCAGATCTTAAATTGTCTTATAAAGCAGCAATCATCAAAACTACTTGGTACTGGCTAAGAAATAAAGTGGTGGATAAATGGAATAGGTTAGGTATGCAAGACACAATAGTCAATGACTACAGTAATCTACTATTTGATAAATTCAAAGACTTCATCTTCTGGGATAAGAACTCACTATTTAAAAAAAACTGCTGGGAAAACTGGAAAATAGTATGGCAGAAACTAGGCATAGACCAACATTTTACACCCTATACCAAGATAAAATTAAAATGGGTACATGATTTAGATATAAAGACTGATACCATAAGCAAACTAGGAGAGCCAAGGAATAGTTTACCTGTTAGATCTATGGAGAAAGGAAGAATTTATGACCAAACGAGATATCCTGATATTCTGGACCTTTTGTTCTTCTAGATGAATTAAGTTTGCTATTGCTTTTTTCTAGCTTTATAAAATCATTTTTGGTAGTTTGATTGGTATGGCATTGAATAAGTAAATTAATTGAGGTAGAATTGTCATTTTTATTATATTAACGTGGCCTACCCATTAGTAACTGATATTTTCCCCATTATTTAGATCTGACTTTATTTGTGTGAAGAATGTTTTGTAATTGTGTTCATATAGTTTCGGGGTTTGTTTCGGGAGGTAGAATCCCAGATATCTTATAATGTCTACAGTGACTTTAAATAGAATTTCTCTTTCTATCTCTTGCTGTTGGACTTTGTTAGTTATATATAGAAATGCCAATGATTTAAATGGGTTTATTTTACATCCTGCAAGTGTGCTAAAGATGTTTATTATTTCAAGTATTTTTTAACTTGATTTTTTAGGATTCTCTAAGTATACCATCATATCATCTGCAAAGAGTGACAACTTTGTTTCTTTGCCTATTCTAATTCCTTTAATCTCCTTTTCTTCTCTTATTGGTAGAGTTAACATGTCTAGTACAATATTAAACAAGAGTGGTGATAAGAGACATCCTTATTTCACCCCAGATCTTATTGGAAATGCTTCTAGCTTATCCCCATTACATATAATGCTTGCTGATGGTTTGAGATAGATGCTACTTATCATTTTTAGGAAGACTCCATTTATAATGGAGTTTTTAATAGGAATGGGTGTTGTATTTTGTCAAATGCTTTTTCTTTTTTTTTTTTCAGATTTTATTAATTTATTTATTTTTAGTTTTCAACATTCACTTCCACAAGATTTTGAGTTCCAAATTTTTTCCCCATCTCGTCCCTCCCTCACCCATTCTGAATACCCCTTCCCCTAATGTGCCCTCCCTTCTATCTCCTCACCTTCTCTTATCCCCTTCCCCTTCTATTTTCCTGTAGAGTAGGATAGATTTCTATACCACATTGCCTGTATATTTTATTTCCCAGTTGCATGTGAAAACAATTTTTAACATTTGTTTTTAAAACTTTATGTTCCAAATTTTCTCCCTTCCTCCCTCCACCCTCATTGAGAAGGCAACCAACTCAATACAGGTTATACATGTGTAGTCATGCAAAACACTTCCACAGTAGTCATGTTGTGAAAAACTAACTGTATTTCCCTTCATCCTATCCTGCCCCCCATTTATTCTATTCTCTCTTTTGACCTTGTCCCTACTTAGGGGTGTTTGCTTCTGATTACCCCCTCCCCCAAACTGACCTCCCCTCTATCATCCCCCTGCTCTCTTATCCCCTTGCCCCCTATTTTCCTGTAGGGTAAGACAGATTTCCATACACAATTGAGTGTATATGTTATTCCCTCCTTAAGCCAAATCTGATGAGAATGAAATTCACTCATTCCCTCTCACCTTCTCCCATTTCCCCTCCACTGTAAAAGCCTTTTCTTGTCTGTTTTATGTGAGATAATTTACCCCATTTTCCCTCTCCCTTTCTCCTTCTCCCAGTATAATCCTCTCACCCCTTAATTTTATTCTCCAGATATCACCCCTTCATCTTTAACTCACCCTGTGTCCTCTATCTATCTATACATACATACACATAATTTTCCCCCTCCAACTACCTTAATACTGACAAAGGTCTCATGAGTTACAAATATCATCTTTCCATGCAGGAATGTAAACAGTTCAACCTTAATAAGTCCCTCATGATTTCTCTTTCCTGTTTACCTCTTTATGTTTCTCTTGATTCTTGTATTTGAAAGTCAAATTTTCTATTCAGCTCTGGTCTTTTCATCAAGAATGCTTGAAAGTCCTCTATTTCACTGAATGACCATTTTGTCCCCTGAAGGATTATACTCAGTTTTGCTGGGTAGGTGATTCTAGGTTGTAATCCTATCTCCTTTGACCTCTGGAATATTATATTCCATCCCCTGTGGTCCCTTAATGTAGAAGCTGCTAAACCTTGTGTTATCCTGATTGTGTTTCCACAATACTTGAATTGTTTCTTTCTGATTACTTGCAATATTTTCTCCTTGACCTGGGAACTCTAGAATTTCACTACAATATTCCTAGGAATTTTCCTTGGGGATCTCTTTCAGGAGATGATCAGTGGATTCTTTCAATTTCTATTTTGCCCTCTGGTTCTAGAATTTCAGGGCAGTTTTCCTTGATAATGTCTTTTTTTTTTTTGGTGAGGCAATTGGGGTTAAGTGACTTGCCCAAGGTCACACAGCTAGTACGTATCAAGTGTTTGGTCTGAAGCTGGATTTGAACTCAGGTCCTCCTGACTTTAGGGCCGGTGCTTTATCCACTGCGCCACCTAGCTGCCCCAATAATTTCTTGAAAGATGATATGTAGGCTCTTTTTTTGATCATGCCTTTCAGCTAGTTCCATAATTTTTAAAATATCTCTCCTGGATCTATTTTCCAGGTCACTTGTTTTTCCAATGAGGTATTTCACATTGTTTTCTAATTTTTCATTCTTTTGGATTTGTTTTAGAGTGTCTTGATTTCTCATAAAGTCACTAGCTTCCAATTGCTCCATTCTAATTTTTAAGGAAGTATTTTCTTCAGTAAGCTTTTGGACTTCCTTTGGCCAATTTTGCTTTTTAGGGCATTCTTCTCTTCATTGGCTTTTTGGACCTCTTTTGCCATTTGGGTTAGGCTATTTTTTAAGGTGCTAATTTTCTTCAGTATTTTTTTGGGTCTCCTTTAGCAAGCTGTTGACTTGTTTTTCATGATTTTCTTGCATCACTCTCATCTCTCTTCCCAGTTTTTTCTCCACTTCTCTTATTTGCTTCTCTAAATCCTTTTTGAGCTCTTCCATGGCCTGAGACTGATTCATATTTTTCTTAGAGGCTTTGGATGTAGGAGCTTTGACTTTGTTGTCTTCTTCTGGTTGTATCTTTTGATCTTCTTTGTCACCAAGGAAAGATTCTATGGTCTGATTTTTTTTTTGTGCAGTTTGCTCATGATCCCAGCCAACTACTTGAGTTATAAATTCTTTGTTAAGGTAAGGGTCTGCTTCCAGTGTGGAGAATGTACTGTTCTAAGCTTCAAGGGTTTTGTGCATCTGTCTTCAGAGATACTTCTAAGGACCTGTAAACTGTTCATTCTTCCAAGATGGCATGATCAAAGGTGAGGTGTTTACTCCTATCCTGGTCTGTGGTTTGGTCTATGATTGACCACAAGTGCTCTTTTCTGCCTTGGAACTGTGAGGAGGATTCCCTCTCCACCACCACTACAACTTCCACCACTCCAGCACTCCTCCTTGCAACAGAACCTCCACTCAGAGCTGTGACCCAGATCCAAGCATGAGCAAAGCAAGAGAATCCTGCCTCAGCACCAGTAAAGAGATTCCTGCAATCCCTCTCTGATTAGTCACTCAATTCCCCTTTAGTTTGCAGACTGAGCTCTGGAAGCAGCCTCCACCCCGGGCAGTGCCGGGACTGGGGCTGGGACCAAGCTTCTCTCTCACCAGGGTCACAAACATTTCCTACTGACCTTCTAAGTTGTCTTTGGCATTTGTGGGTTGAGAAGTCTGGAAATCACCACAGCTGCCTGTGATTCAGTCCTCTGAGGCCTTCGCCAGGTTTGCTGAGTCCTGTTTTGTCTGCATGCCCACGCTGAACTGTGTTCCTCTCCCAGCCTGGTGTGATAGACCTTTGCAATCATCCATCCAGATTGCCTTGGGCTGGAAATTTCTTTTATTCTGTCTTTTTGTGGGTTCTGCTGCTCTAGAATTTGTTTAGAGCCATTTTTTTTACAAGAATTTGGAAAGGTTTGGGGGACAGCTCAAGCAAGCCACTGCTTTTACTCTGCCATCTTGGCTCTGCCCCTCAAATGCTTTTTCTGCATCTATTGAGATAATTATATGATTTGTTAGTTTTCTTGTTGATATCGTCAATTATGCTGATGGTTTTCCTAATATTGAACTAGCCCTGCATTCCTGGTATAAATCCTACCTGGTCATAGTGTATTATCTGCGAGATAAGTTGCTGTGATCTTTTTGCTAATATTTTATTAAAAAAATTTGCATCTATATTCATTAGGGAAATTAGTCTATAATTTTCTTTCTCTGTTTTGACTCTTCCTGGTTTAGGTATCAACACCATATCTGTATCGTAAAAAGAATTTGGTAGGGCTCCTTCTTTGCCTATTTTCCCAAATAATATTGGAATTAGTTGTTATTTAAATGCTCAATAGAATTCACTTGTAAATCTGCCTGGCCCTGGAGATTTTTTCTTAGGGAGTTCATTAATGGCTTGTTCAATTTCTTTTTCTGAAATGGGGTTAAGTATTTTATTTCCTCTTATGTTAATCTGAGCAATTTATACTTCTGTAAATATTCATCCTTTTCACTAAGATTGTCAAATTTATTGCCATACATTTGGGCAACATAGTTCCTAATTATTGTTTGATTTCCTCTTCATTGATTTCCTTTTCATTTTTGATGCTGGTAATTTGGTTTTCTTCTTTCTTTTTTTAAATCAAATTAACCAAAGGCTTATCTATCTTGTCGTTTTTTTTTCATAAAACCAGCTCTTAATTTTATTTATTAGTTCAATAGTTTTCTTAATTTCAATTTTATTAATTTATTCTTTTGTTTTTAGAGTTTCTAAATGATATTTGACATTGAATTTCTAATTTGATCTAATTCTATATTTGAAATTTGATTTGATATTTGGAGATCTTTAATTTGTTCTTTTTCTAGTTTTTTTTAGTTGTATGTCCAGTTCATTGATCTCTTCTTTCTCTGATTTACTCATGTAAGCATTTAGAGACATAAAACTTTCCCTAAGAACTCCTTTTACTGCATGCCATAAGTTTTGGTATGTTGTTTTATTATCGTTATTGCCTTGGATGAAGTTATTGATTTGTTCTATGATCTGTTGTTTGACCCATTCATTCTTGAGGATTAGATTATTTAGTTTCCAATTAAATTTTAGTCTATCTTTCCATGGTTCTTTATTACATGTAATCTTTTTTGCATCATGATCTGAAAAGGATGCATTTAATATTTTTGCCTTTATTCACTGGATTGTGAGGTTTTTATGTCCTAATATGAAGTCAATTTTTGTGTAGGTGCCATGTACCACTGAGAAAAAGGTATATTCCTTTCTATCCCCATTCAATTTTCTCCAGAGGTCAACCATAACTAACTTTTCTAAAATTCTATTAATCTCCTTAACTTCTTTCTAGTTTGTTTTGTGGTTAGATTTATCTAATTCTGAGAGGGGGAGGTTGAGGTCCCCCACTAGTCTAGTTTTGCTGCCTATTTCTTCCTATAACTCCCTTAACTTCTCCTCTAAGAATCTGAAGAATCTGGATCCCATACCACTTGGTACATACGTGTTTAGTAATGATATTTCTTCATTGTCTATGGTACCTTTTTAGCAGGATGTAGTTTTCTTCCTTAGCTCTTTTAATTAGATCTATTTTTGCTTTTGCTTTGTCTGAAATCAGTATTTCTACCATTGCTTTTTGTTTTACTTCAGCTGAAGCATAATACTTTCTGCTACAACCTTTTATCTTTACTCTGTGTGTATCCTTCTCTTCAAATGTGTTTCTTGTAAACAACATATTGTAGGATTATGGTTCTTAATCCACTCTGTTATGCTATCCACTTCTGTTTTATGGGAGAGTTCATCCCATTCACATTTATGACTGCTATCTGTGTCTTTCTCTCCAACCTATGTAACCCCCTGTTTATACTTTTCTCTCACCCTTTCCCTCCTCACTATAGTTTTGCTTTCAACCACTGCCTCCCTCAGTCTGTCCTCCTTTCTATCAACTTCCTTTTCTTTCCCTTTCCCCTTACTACTTCTATCCACCCCTCCATCTTCTTTCCTCTTTCCCTTCCTACTTCCTATAGTTGGGTAAGTTAGATTTCTATACCTAACTGATTATGTTATTCCCTTCTTAAGCCAAATCTGAATGAGAGAAAGTTTCAAATAATGCTCATCTCCCTGCCTTCCTTCCCTCTCCTATAATAGGTTTTTGTGCCTTTTTATGTGATGTAATTTACCCTTGTCTGCCTCCTCCTTTCCTCTTCTCCCAGTACAATGCCTTTTCACCACTTAGATTTTTTTTTTAATTATCAAATCAAAGTCAACTTATATCCACACCCTCCATATATACGCCTTTAAATGGCATAATAACAATACAGTTCTCACTTGGAGGGATGCAAACAGTTTGCCCATATTAATAACATGTTGTTATTTTTTTCTTTCCTGTTTGCCACCTTTTTATGTCTCTCTTGAGTCTTGTATTTGAAGATCAAATTTTCCATTCAGCTCTGCTCTTTTCATCAGGAAGGTCTGGAAGTCCCCTATTTCACTGAATGTCCATCTCCCCCTGGAAACATTATGCTCAATTTCACTGGGTAGTTGATCCTTGGTTGTGATCCAAGCTCCTTTGCCTTACAGAACATTGTACTCCACGCCCTTTGATCTTTTAATGTAGAAGCTGCATGGTCCTGTGTAATCCTGACTGTGGTTTCATGATATTTAAATTGTTTCTTTCTGGCAGTTTGCAGTATTTTCTCTTTGACTTGGTAATTTTGGAATTTAGCTACAATATTCCTTGGCATTTTCAATTTGGAATCTCTTTCAGGAGGTGATAGGTGGATTCTTTCAATGACTATTTTACCTCCTGATTCTAGGACCTTTTCCTTGATGATTTCCTGAAAAATGCTGTGAAGGCTTTTTTATTTTTCCCATCATGGTTTTCAGGTAGACCAATAATCTTTAAATTGTCTCTCCTGGATGTATTTTCCTGGTCAGTTGTTTTTAACCAATGAGGTATTTTACATTTTCTTCTATTTTTTCATTCTTTTGTTTCTGTTTGACTGATTCTTGATATCTCATAGAGTCATTAGCTTTCACTTGGTCAATTCTAATTTTTAACAAATTGTTTTCTTTTATTAAATTTTGTATCTCCTTTTTCATTTGGCCCATTTTACTTTTTTAGGGAGTTCTCTTCAGTCAGTTTTTGTGTCTCCTTTTCCATTTGACCAATTCTACTTTTTAAGGACTTGTTTTCCATAGTCAATTTTTGTCCTTCCTTTTCCAAGCTGTTGATTCTTCTTTGCATACTTCTCATTTCTTTTCCCAATTTTTCTTTTACCTATCTTAACTGACTTTTAAAATCCTTCTTGACTTATGGAAGTGGATGTTGAAAACTAAAAATAAATAAATAAATTTTAAAAATTAAAAAAAAAAAAAATCCTTTTTGAGCTCTCCCAAGAAGCCTTTTTGGGCTGGAGACCAGTTCATATTCTCCTTTGAGGTTTCATATGTGGGTGTATTGATAATGTTGTCCTCTTCTGAATTTGTGCCTTGATCTTCCCTCTCCCCATAATAAGAATCTGTGGTCATTGTCCATTTCTGCTTTTTGCTCATGGTGTTTGTCTAATTCCTGACTTTTAGAGTTGAACTCTCCTGTCGGAGCACAAAAGGCACTGACCTTCCTGTTCTTGAACTTTTTGTTCTGGGGGCCAGGGACCTGGTCACTGGCTTTGTGTGCTGGGGCCTCAGGTGCTGGCAGCTGGAGGCTGTAGGGGTCTGGCAGCTTACTTGGTCAGCAACACTGAAGCTCTTGGGGTGGGGGTAAGAAGTCTGGCCCCTAGGGGTTGCCTGCTCACCCAGGCCTTGTACTCAAATGTTTGGTGCCTGCTCACCTGGGCCTTGCACTTGAATGTTTGGCGCAGGAGGACGTCTGCCAGATGTGCCTCCTGGAGTTGTGCTGAAGCACTGGGAGTGAAGCTGCTAGAGAACACTGGTGCACATGGTGTTTTTCTGAGCTGGTGACTACTGGTGTCTACTGCCTGTGCTGAGGCACTTCGTGGGGTGGGGGGGAAGAGTGGGGGAGGGGTCCTGGTATTTGTGATTGCCTGCTCCACCACCCTGGGGTTCAGGATCTCCCCTGGTTTGCTGGGGTGGGGCTTGCTGCTGGATTGCTGGGATGCCTCCTGTCCTGTATTGCTCCCCTTCCCCCAGAGCTACAGGGACCTTTCCCATTAATCCCCCAAGCTTCTTGGGCTACCAGACTGCTGTAACTTGTCTTTCCATTGGTTCAGCTGTTCCAGGTTTTTTGCTGGGGCGATATTTTCTGGGCTCTCAGGGGTCAATAAGAAAGCGTGAGAGCAACTTACTTCTTACTCCATTATCTTGGCTCCCAGAAACAGAACCCTCCAGTGTTCTTTCTATGTAGTATCACACACACACACACACAAATTGTATAATTCTTTAATTTTCTCAGATGTAAGTCTTAGTGCTTCCTCCTTAAGGGCAGGTCTCATTCTTGTTATTCTCAAGAGAATACAGTGAGTCAATAATAGTTCACTGTGCTTGGAATAAGGAAGACTCAACTTCATGAGTTCAAATCTAGCCTCAGACACTTACTAGCTACGTGACCCTGGATAAGTCACTTACTCTGTTTGCTTCAGTTCCTTCTCTGTAAAATGAGCTGGAGAAGACTCCAGAACCCCAAAATGGGGTCATGAAGAGTCAGACATAACTGAAATGACTAAACAACTCTTATTTAATAGTTATTTTTGATAATTACACCGTTTCCATCCCTTTCTCTAAACCTGGGATTTAGTCTCTGTTGTGAGTTGCTATATCATTTCAATAATATTGGCAGCTCACATTGCCATGTGCTTTTGAGGTTTCCAAAGTGCTTTTGCTGCATCAGCTCTGTGAGGTAGGTGAAGTATTATCACCAACTTTTTACAAATGAAGGTACTGAGGCATCAAGTGGTTATCCAAGGTCATATAGTTATTGAGTAGCAGAGTTGGGAATAGAACCTGAGTTCAATTCTAAATTTAGGGTTCTCTCTTTTAGGTCTAAAGAAGATAGATCCATAATTTAATAAAAGTAGAGCAGTCCAAGTATTAGGAACATAGATCTAGAACTGGAAGAGACCTCAGAAGGCATTTAGTTTAACACTTGTGTTTTACAGATGAGAGAACTGAGGCCCAGAGAGGAGATTTGAATTGCCCAAGGTCATAGCAGAGGTGACATTTGATTAGGTCCTCTAACTCTAAAGTCAATATCCTTTCTAATGTATGACATTGCTCACTATGGCCAAGACACAACACTAGGGTGTACCAGGGTGCCTGGTAATCTTTCCCTTTTCACAACACAAACTTGATACAACGACATTTGCTTGCTCAGTACAATTTGCCCATTGCACAGTTTGGTTATTTTCTGCTTTGCAGTTGCAGACCTAGAGTCTACTCAGGAAAGTCCAAGGCTAGCAGGACTAGTCTCTAGAGAACTGGAAGCAGAAGATATTATGCTTGTGTATGTATGAATCCCTGGCCAGCTAGGAAAAGTTATTTTTGACATTTTTCTTTTTCCATGCTCTTAGACAGTGGCAATGTAGTAACTCAATACAGTTTGTGGCTGTAACCAGACAGCTGAGTAATAGCCAAGGCATCAACAGTTGGCAAGTGGAACACTTGCCTTATTCCTTCCCCTGAGCAGACTGTGCTTTGAAAGATTCAATCAGTATGAAGTTAGAATGTCAAGGCAGCAGCACAGAGCAGGTAATCTGACAAACGGATGTTGGATTCAAGGAAGCTTACTAGCTATTAATTCACAAAACATTTGGAAAGATTTGTGATGCAAGCTGACTTCCGTCTAGACAAGAAGGGAGTGTAAAACCCATTAGACAGATAAAATACAGCAGTGACAAGAAAAACCTGTTTCAACATCATATCAAGGCTTCATGAGCTCATGGGGAGAAACTTGGTTGTTGCTTTCCTTCACCCACATTTGTTAAGCTATAGAAGTTGCATCATGGTACCAGTGACTTCCAGTCAAGGAATATTAGAATATCTACAAGTTTATAATAACCTGTGTACTAGTGTGTAGGGAAGGAAAGAGTGAGAAAAGGAGAAGGGAGGAGAAAAAGAGGGGAGGTAGGAGGGAGGAAAGAAGAAAGAAGGGAGGGGAGAGAGGGACATAGATAAATAGAAAGAGAGAGAGAGAATATGAAGAAATACAATATATTACTAATGGTGAATCTTTTATGTAATTCTTGAAGCTGTCTGCATTTTAGCTTTTTGAAAACAACATTGGCCCAGGCTTTTCTAATTCACATCTGCCAGTCTTCTCCGTTTTTCTTTTCTCCATGCATCTAGGATATAACTTACAAGGGATCTTATGCTTAGAAACATATTAGTTGGTTAAATTTAGACACTATTATATTCCCTAAAACATGGAATGCCTCATTGAATATATTTATCAGATGATTTAAATAAGGGAAACACATTAACATCTTTTTTATTTTGTGTTTTTGATTGACAGAGTAGGAGAAGGAAACATTTGACTATGTATCAAAAGATATCTTCGGTTTTGTACAGTGTGCTGGAGATATTTCTTAAATATAAATTTGTATTAATATCTGGGTTATTCCGAAGATCATGTGCAACATTTGATATAAGTTATAATATGTACCAACATCCCTTTAATTTTTTTTTTCTTCTCATGGATTTTCTTCTTATATAAACATGGTATCTCCACCATTAGAATGTAATTTCCTTAAATTGGGCAAGGACTATTTCATTTTTGTCTTTATATCTCCAGTGCCTGCTCTGGAACACAGTGCCCTGGAACACAGTAAACATTTAATAAATGTTTGCTAATTGATTAATGTGGCATTCTTATCACTGAATGCAATACTGTATTTCCTTATTTTTAAAAGCACCTTTAAAAGCATTAAGTAATTCACTATAAAAAAAGGTACCAATTTGGAAAAGTGTGCTAAAAAAATTACATATAGGTAACAACTAAAGTCAGAGTGAGGCACTTTGTATCTAAGTCCCTATTGATTATAAATTATATTTAGTGTGCATAAAAATGCCCCAAATATTTCTAGCACCAACTCTTGCCAATTCAGAGATTATTATTGCTATGATTTAAATGAAAATTTGTTACAAGAAATAATTCTCTCTGAAATGTTTTCAGACCAAATAGAATAAAAAACCTTAAGTAAGAAAGTATAGAGTATGGGGAAGGAGATATAGAATTCAATAATTCAATCGAAGTCAACAAACATTTATCCTGCACCTACTTAAATAAAAGATTGGGGTGGCTTTACTTTGTTGACTGGAAATTCAAAGACAGATATGACATGGATCTTGACAAGGTTCATAAAGGAGTTTAAAATCAAAGATAGGGAAAGATAAATACACATCACTGGGATATAGTGAAGAAAGGGACAGGTAAAAGGGAAAAGCCCAGGTAAAGAAAAATTAGAGATGGAAAAGATCACTTCCAGCTGAGGCAGGAATAGAGGTAAAGGAAGCGTGGAGAGAAAAAGGAGGAAGAGATAGCGGGAGAGTTGGGCCTTCCAGAAAAAGTGGGACATTTAATAAATGGATTGGGTGGTTGGGGGAAGGAACGTTTTCTAGTTATGAAAGCATTAGCAAAGATTCTGAGAGAGAAGACAATGGCACGAGAAAGGTGGATGGACAATAATCCCATTTGGCTGGAGGATATGAAGAATAATAGGCAATGAGGCTAAAGAGTTAGACCCTTCAAATTCTGGAGAGTCTTAAATACCAGAATCAGCAGTTTACACTTTTTTTCAGTAGGCAACCGGAACCAATGGTAAGTCTTGGCATAGAGGAGTTATGTGATCAGTTGTACATTGAGAAAGTTTTTTAGTCAGTGCGGCGAAAGATGGACTGGAGAGTAAAGAGATTACTCATAGAATAGCTAGTTAGGAGGTCATTACAAAAGTCAAGGGCTGGAACTTAGGTGACTGCAGTGGGAGTGGAAAAGAAGAATAAAATGTAAGAGAGACACATGAGAAAATACTTTATAAATTACTCAAAAGCTATTGCTTGCAAGCCTTTCATGGCATGTCTTTTTCTGCATTATTGTGTAACTTCATGCTGAAAGCAGTTCCTTATATGGAAGCAGTTTCTGAAAGGCAGGCTATTGATATGTTGTTTGGGGCTGAAACACATCAAGAGAGTCACTTTCACAACTCAATGCCAGAAGCTTCAGAAACCCTTAATTGAATGAACATCCAAGACTGTGGACATGAGCAAGTGTCCCTTTTAGTGTGAAGCTCTCTCTGTGATCATCATCTATGAATTGCCATACAGTCTCAGAACTGACAGAGATCTCTGGGGCTTTCTGATTGACCCTTCACCTCTATGGAAAATTCCCTCTCCAACATTCCTGACAAGGGTCTGCTTTGAAAACCTTCTGTCAAAAAGAACCCACCACTTCTAAGGCAGCCCACTTTATTTTAGGACAGCTCTAATAGATAGGAAGTTTTTCTTTTTCTAGACTCTAAATTTGGCTCCTTACAATGTTTCCCTCAATGTTTCTAGTTCTGAGGTGTTTTGGGCCAAGTACAATAGATCTAATCCCTCTTCCACCTGACAGTATTTCAAAAACTTAAAGACAGTTACTGTGTCCCTTTTAATTCTTCTCTTTTTCAGTGTAAATATTTTCAACTCTTTTAGCTGCTCCTCATGTGGTATGTTTCTGAGTCCACTCACTATCCTGGTTGCCCTACTTTGCATGATCTTTTGCTAATCAATGGCCTTCTTAAAATGTGGCAACCAGACCCATACACAGCACTCCAGATGTGGCCTGATCTTGGCATCAGAACTATAACTTCCTTCATTCTGGACACCATTGCTTTTGCTGATGCAACCTAGAAATGCATTAGCTTTTCTGGCTGCCAAGTTTTCAATCCTGACTCACATTGAACTTGCAGCCTGTTAAAATCACCGTTTCTTTTTAACATGTATTTTTATCTAGTCATACTTTCTCCATCTTAAATTTTTGCCTTCATTTTTTGAATCTAAGTACACAATTATGTTTATCTGTATTAATGTCATCTCATTAGATTCAGTCCATCATTCTAATCTGTCAATATTTTTTTGTAGTCCAATTCTGTAATCTGATAAATTACATCTACTGCTCTATTCGGCATCGTCTATAAGTCTGAAAAACCCATGCCATTTATACCTTGATCCAAGTCACTGATTAAAATGTTGAAAAGAAAGGGATTAATCACATTTGAATGTCAGATGCTTACAAGTAGAGATTGTTTGGTTGTATGTAATTGTATCACAGTTCTTGGCACACAGGTAGGCACTTAATAAAGACTTGTTGATTAGAAGGACACAGCATTGTGTCCCTCCACTGAAACCTCACAAATCCCTATTGATAAAATTCTTTGGGTCTAGTTGTTCAATCAATCCCAGATTTATATGACTGTACTATCATCTAGCCAACATCATTCCTTATTTTCAGGGCATTTTGCTCTTCTCTCCTAAGTCTACTATTTCTTACCCAGTTTTCAGATTGTTTTTATTTCATAACAATCACATCTATTGAAACCAAGGTTTGAATCTTAAATGAGTAATTTGAGTTTACCAACTGATTGTTGCTTTGCAATTTTTGAGCCAAGTTAATACATCATCAACAACTGTTCCCAGAACACCTACAAAGCAGAGATGGCTACAAAGGATAATAATTTTATGAAAAAAGTAAACACATGGCTCTGTTAAGAATCTAAAAAACAGTATCAAGAGTTGGCTTAATTAGTTCCAGTAGCAGTACTCTCAGGCCAAACATTTTAGTTTTTTTCATACACAGACAACAAAACGACATAAAAGTCTAGCTAATTCTCTCTCCTTCCTCTTCCCCATTAAAATAATCCTCTAGGGAGCAATGGAGGTATTTGGCTTCTGCTCTGGAATTTATCAAACTTTAAGAGTTCATTTAAAAGCCATTACAAACTTTATATAAAAGATGCCTATATAACCACTCCTTGTAGGATTTTCCATATTAGATCATGGATCATGGAATAGATGGTACCCCAGTGATTAGTTCCATATAGTAGAAAAGTGTTTTGCAATACCACAATTTGAAGTTTTGTATACTTATATAATTTCATAAATTCACAGCAGCACTTGATGTAGTGACTGACACATAGTGGGAAGACATGCTCTATCTAGTTGGGTCTTGGGACAAGAAAAAGGATCAATTCCAGCTTTTTCCTAAGGCCATTACTTGGCATGCATTAATGTTTACCTTCTGAGCAGGGAAGGCTGTGATTTAAAAAAACAAAATAATACAAAACAAAACATAATGCTAAGATGTTAGCATTTCAGGCACCTACTGTAACAATATATCTGAGCTGCCATTGTCTATAATAAACCTTGAAGTTTGAGGAAGAGAACAGGGTGAAGGGACAGCTGTGGAAGAACAACTTTTCCCCTTTACACACACACACACACACACACACACACACACACACACACACACACA
>NW_020954599.1:51451149-51467105 GCF_900497805.2 Vombatus ursinus
CACACACACACACACACACACACACACACACACACACACACACACACTTGGTGACTTTGCTGAGGAGGGGGTAAAGTTGAGAAAGTGAGGATGGAAGGGAACAAGGCAAAAATAAAGTGCATTTGAGAACTACAAATTCTTGGAACATTTAGGTAAAATCTTCCCACACTGTTTGAGACTTTTATCCCTAGGGGATAATTGTGTGATCTGTTATGGGTTAGGCATTGGATGCTTAAGCTTCTGAACTAAATGCAGTGGGACAGATACCCTAGATCTCTAATGAGGTCCAATGACCTAGGGGTTCAAAGAGAATCCTGGGATAAGAAGGCTTTTTCATAATTGTGGAATGGTGAAAGTTTATACAAATATGTACTGAGAACACACAGGCTGGGCATGCTAGCTCTGCTTACATTTGAGAAATGTAACTGGGATGAGGAGACTAGCACTTAGTGGTTTGGGTTTATGTAACTGTGTAATAGAATTTTAGGAGGATTGTTTTTCATCATTATTTTAATTAGCTTTCTAAATACAAAGATTATTATTATTTTTAAAAATTTTAACACTGTTTATTTGCTGGACTCTCCCCCTTGTCCAAATGAGACTCTTTTGAAAAAACCAATACCACAGTTGATGTAAAACACAGTATACAAACCTATGATAACAAGATTATCTTTAAGGGGTTTCACATTATTCATGTGTAGCAAAAACACTATTCCCTTTACATCTTCAGTACAGATACAAAGAACTACTGAATGTGGAAAGACAATTTAAGAAAACTGATTCTTACCAGGTTCAGCTGTGGATCGAGGTTCTGCTTGCCACATCAGGGAAAAAGTAAGAGAAGAAAAATTATTAGAATAGGTTACATTTATATTAAGCATCCCCATCCTTTTGATGACCTTTACAATGCTCAAAATGTTTTTCTTTCTTTCTTTCTTTCTTCCACCCACCCATCCATCCATCCATCATCCATCCATCCATCTCTTTATCTATCTGGAAATCTCAGAGAAGATACAGATCAGCAATTGTTCTGCAACTAATATATTTAGAGCACCCATTCTTAACCTTTTGTGTGCCATGGACCCCTAGGTAGTCTGGTGAAGCTTATGGACTCCTTTTTAGAATAATGTTTTTAAATGCATAAGATAAAATATATACAATTACAAAGGACACTAATTATATCAAAATAGTTATAAAAATATTTCCCCATCCAAGTTCACAAGCCTGCTCAAGTCTAACCACAGATGCTTTGGGGTCCATGAACCTTCAGGTTAAGAATCCATATCCTAGGGGGTGGGTCGGTGGCATAGTGGATAGAGTACTGGCCTTGGAGTCAGGAGGACCTGAGTTCAAATCAGGCCTCAGACAATTGACACTTACTAGCTGTTGGACCCTGGGGAAGCCACTTAACCCTATTGCCTAGCCAAAAAAAAAAAAAAAGAATCCATATCCTAAGACACTTGAAGGCATGGAGAGATCGTTAGGTTCACACAGTCAGAGGCAGAAGTAGAACCCAGGTCTTTATGACTGACACCAGTTTTTCAGCCATGATTCTATGCTGCCTTTCTTCCTACACATACACACGCATGCACACAATGCACACACATATCCACACACATGCACATGAACACATGCAACACACAAGTGTTGTTGAAATATATTAGTTGCAGAACAATTGCTGATCTGCATCTTCTTCTCTGAGATTTCCAGACAGATAGATAAAGAGATGGATAGATGGATGGATGGATGGAAGGAAGACAGACATGCAACACAAGTGCACAATGCACACAGCACACACGAACATACATACACATGCACATATGTGCACACAGATATCTGTGAAGCACACACATGCGCATGCACACAGCACATAGTTCCTGGCACACAGTAGATGCTTCATAAATGTTGGTTGACTCACATACATATGTATGAGTCTTGCCCCTAATTTTTATTAGCTATGCTACCCTGGACATATCACGTAACCTGTCATGTACCTCAAGCAGTTTCCTTTCACTTACTTTTCTGTAAAATCCGAAAGTCTGGAGAGTCCTGAATTTCAATGCCTTCTCGAAACCATGTGACTTGCAATGGGGGTGCTCCTCTGACCCGGCACTCCAGGACAACCACTTGTCCCTCTGAGGCTGTAATATTTTGCAGTTCCTGAAATTTTAAGGAAATGCTCCCAATCAAACTTTTGTCCTCCCCCCTCAATTAAACAGAAGAAAAGAAGCAATTATAATACAGAAAAATGAAAAAAAAAATTAGGTCACAAAATAATAACTGGTGAATCAAGTGGAAATTAAATCAGCAGATCATCAGGTTTTTCTAAAAACCAATTTAGTTACATTAGCAAACTGCTTTTTCAAATGGTTTTTGAATACCATAAACCATGAAATAAATTGTATTTGTTCTGGCTTTATAATTTTCACTGCATTTTGCAAAACATTTATTAATTCAATCCTTATCTTTCTAATTATTCCTCTCATCCTATTGCTCTTCAAGCCACTAGGCAACTAGAATACAAATTTCTTTCTATAATGAATGCATTCAGAGTTAACAGATTCCCATAAAAACAAAATACAAAGTTTACACAATAGAGAAGTCAGTTTAGTTTTAAACAAGACCAATTTTTTCCCCCTCTTCTTTCTTCCCTCAGTATGTACTCTCTACCTCCCAGCTCTAGGCTTCTTGAGGAAGAGGGTAATTTGGTATAGTTTTGTTTTCCAGGTTTTAGTAAGGCAATAGTGTACTGAACTGTGGGACCACCAAAAAGAAGCTTTAGAAAACCTTACCTAGATAAGAAAGTAAGTTAGTTCTGAAGTTATAATAGAAGAAGTAGATCTTTTGTATGTGATATCAAAAATCCAAAGGTGCAAAAAAAAAATACACCCTTTCCCTTTATTTATATGTCTCTAAGATTAGCTAACAACTTAAGGAAAATCTGAAACTTTTAGTCCATACATTGGAGCCTACTTAAACTTTTGGAAATGTAAGTGGTATTAGTTTCATTACTTAGGCTGGACAAAAGGATACCACACCTTATAAATGCCTCTGAAATATTAGGAGTCACTAAAAGGTAAGCAATGATTTTTGGGGAAGAATATTGTATACAGACCAAATGGAAGACTTTGTATTAAGAATTGCACTCTTATTTACATCCTGGAGAAAGGAATCATTTGACAAATTGCCTCTCTAGTTTTGTAAGTCTCCTAGGAATAAGACTCTTTGAACAGTGTGTTCTGGGATGCTAAATCTGGAAAAGGGTGTGTGGTGGTGGTGGGGAAAGATCGGTGCAATTTTTGGAAATTAGATCAATTTGTGAGACTTCTAAGTGAAAGAATGCATTCTTATTCACCATTTCTGATTATTCACAAAAGTGCATTTATATAAAGTTTCCATAACTTCTGACTATCAGAGTCTTGCAACCTCTGGAACAGGGTTACAGAGGACTCAGATTTGTCAATGATGAAGCTGTCAAATGACCTTGTGACAATGTTGTCATTGCTCAATTATTCCTTAAGACTTACAACTGATAGCATAGACTTTGCCCAGAAATATATACAAACAGGGGAACAGAGACACCCAAAGATAGTCATCTAGGAATCAAACTTCTGAGAGCTGCACTATTTTGTCACAGACAGATATCACCTGGATGATTTGCTCTCTCTTCTGATGATTCTATGGTATAGGACCAGTTTAGAAATACTGGCCCAGAAGCTTCAGCTTGCTCTCCTTTTAGAAGCTGGCCATGGACTCACTGTTAAGCTGACTGACTGTTTCTGCTGTCTTCCTGATCCTCATCTCTACCTATCTTCCAACTTGTGGTAACACTTTCTGTTTCTTTTTCTTTTTTTTTAGGCAATTGGGGTTAAGTGACTTGCCCAGTGTCACATAGCTAGTAAGTGTTATGTGCCAGATTTGAACTCAGGTCCTACTGACTTCAGGGCCGGTGCTCTATCCACTGCACCACTTAGCTGCCCCAACATATTCTGTTTCTTATGGGGAACCTCTTAGTTTCATTCAGTTTTATGACTAGGGGACAGGTTCCATAGAAGAGTAGCTTCAAAGGATTATTTCAGGGTAAGTGTTGCTCATGGGGCTTGGACTATCAGCATCAGTTTGTTAAGTGGGAAGCAGCATGGTGTGGTGGAGAAAATGCTGCTGCTTCTAGAGTCAGAGCTCCTGGGTTCATATCTCTACTCTTCTACTTGTTATCCTTTGTCCCTTAACATTTCTCATCTGTAAGATGAGAGGGTTGGGCTAGATGAGCTCTATAACCCTAGATCTAGCGCAGATTTTATGTAAGAGGTAAATAATTTTAATTTTTGAGTCTTTTGAGGCACTAAATAATCTTTTGAGATCATTTTAAGAAGACAGATATTCATTTGGCTTAGGAGATATTTCATTAAAGAGGCACAGATTCCATAAACCTTGGATGCATTCACCCCAGATTCCAAGGCATTGAGGCAGTCAAAACATTGGTTAATAACTTGGCTCCTTGGAAAGGGAAATGGTTTTTCTTCCTGGCATAAGCCATAACCAAATGCATGAAGCTAGTTGGTAAGGTTTGTAGCCCTGGAAGAATTTAGTGCAGGACCAAGGGCCAATCTTACCAGACTGATTCTGGAAGGAATAACAGCCCTCTGGCAGTCCGAGAGACCACAGAACTGACTCAGAATCTACTGACATGCACAGCTTCTTGATTGATCAGAGAGATTTATTCTCTTCCTTGGGAGTTGCTAAATCCTAAAGAGTAATCATGTTCTGCCTTCTTGATACTGTTGAAAGATAGGGAGCCGGTTTCTTTAACCAATAGCCAATTCTCTAAAATTCCTTTTGTACTTGTAGTCTGTGCCAAACAATTTGCTACACAATTCATGGGTAGTGACTTAGTGGAAATAGCCCTGGATTTGGAGCTACTAGCCCTAGATTGGTTTGAATCTTCACTTTGTTTTTACTACCTGTGTGACCTAGGGTGTGTCAGATAACTTTCTTTTGCCTCAGTTTCCTCATCTGTATATAAGGAGGTTGTACTAGGTCTTTGAGGTTCCTTCCAGTTCCAAATGCTTTGGTCTCCAATTGTTCTTCATATATATTTTTCTCCATATGTCTTATTTCCCCCTAATTATATGGGAAATACTTCCACGACTGCTGCTTCTTCCTTACACTTCTACAGTACTTGACAGAGTTCTGTATATATAGTAGGTGCTCAATAAATACTGGTTGACTTGGCTACAAAAGGGTCATTAGCATATACATCAAGCAATGTCCTACTAAGATACTACAGAGCTGTTTATTTTACTTTTAAAATTCAGTGTTATCCTATGTCCAACTTGTGCCAGGGACTAAAACAAACACGTAGAATGAACATAGCAGATCTCAAACCTTTGTAAAAATGGGAAGAGTGTACCCAGAATTGGCTCCATCTAGTCGGCAGAGATACGAAGTGGGACTCTGAACCTGAAAAATCAAAATCCTTTTGATCACAATGTTAAATACACATATAGTTGAAGATGGGGGTTAGGGGGAGAGGAAGGGCAATGCTTTCATCAGGCAATTTGGCCCTCTGAAAGAAACCCCTGCTATAGCCGATGCTCCTGAGCTGCTCCAAGAATCCAAACCTAGTAACTTTTCCCTATTATACATCTGTTACATTCTAATAATCAAGATGATATTTACAGTAAAATATTTCTCCTTAGGGGAATTGTGTGTTTAAAAGCTATTTCCAAAAGGATTCTGTGTCTGGAACCCTGTAAGAATTTTATTTCCACAGTTCTCAAATGTATGACATTCTATATGCATATATATTCAAATAGGGTCTGAAGTTGGTTATTAAAAATAATCAAGTTCATTGCATTAGCATTATAAAGGAGAGTTAATTACCTTACATTTAATGATCTGAAATGTAATATTCACTGTCATTGTTAGCCAGTATTAGAGGCAGGATATTGAGAGAAGGATTTTGTTGTTATTGTTGCTCAAGAAAAGGAGGTGTCACAACTCCCACTGAGTGATAATCCCCACAAGGAAAAATGGTGTGATTTCTGAATTTGTTGAAAAGAAAGACCAGAAACAGGTATGTATTTTGCATTAGCCTAACTTTCTCAGAATCTGGATTTGGGGGAGCCAAGATGGCGGAGTGAAAGCAATGACTTGCTTGAGCTGTCCCCCAAACCCCTCCAAATACCTGGAAAAAAATGGCTCTAAACAAATTCTAAAGCAGCAGAACCCACAAAAAGACAGAGTGAAACAAATTTCTAGCCCAAGACAACCTGGACGGTTGAGCAGAAGGGTATATTGTGCCGGGTGGGGAGAGGAACACAGTGGGGCGTGGGCGCACAGGCTGCAGCGAACCTGGAGCAGGCCTCAGAGGACTGAATCGCAGGCAGCTGTGGTGGTTTCCAGACTTCCCAACCCATGAACACCAAAGAGAACGTGGAAGGTCAGTGGAAAAATTCTGTGACTGCGGTGAGAGAAGAGCTAGGTCTCAGCCGCAAGTTCCGAGAGCGGCCTCTGGGGCAGTGGCTGCCTCCTGAGCTTCTGGCCCACAGAGTGAGGGGGAATCGAGTGGCTGATCAGAGGGGGATTGGAGGGATCTCTTTGCCACTGCTGAGGCAGGAATCTCTTGCTCTGCCCATGCTTGGATCTGGGTCACAGTTCTGAGTGGGGGGGGGTCCTGGGGTGAGGAGGAGTGCTAGCGTGGTGAAGCTTGTTGTGGAGGTGGAGAGGAAACACCTCGCCCCTGATCATACCACCTTGAAAGAACTGAAAATTTACAGGTCCCTAGAAGTACCTCTGAAAACAGCTGAACAAACGCCTGAAGCTTGGGCCAGTACACTCTTCACATTGGAAGCAGACTTTTACCTTAACAAAGAGTTTAAAACTCAAGTAATTGGCCGGGATCATGAGTAAGCAGCGCAAAAAGAGTCAGACTATATTATCTTACTTTGGCGACAAAGAAGATGAAAACATACAACCAGAAGAAGACAACAAAGCCAAAGCTCCTACATCCAAAGCCTCCAAGAAAAATATGAATCAGTCCCAGGCCTTGGAAGAGCTCAAAAGGGATTTTGAGAAGCAAGTAAGAGAAGTAGAGGAAAAACTGAGAGTGATGCGAGAAAATCATGAAAAACAAGTCAACAGCTTGCTAAAGGAGACCCAAAAAAATACTGAAGACAATAACACCTTAAAAAATAGCCTAACCCAAATGGCAAAAGAGGTCCAAAAAGTTAATGAGGAGAATGCCCTAAAAAGCAAAATTGGCCAAATGGAAAAGGAAGTCCAAAAGATTACTGAAGAAAATACTTCCTTAAAAATTAGAATAGAGCAATTGGAAGCTAGTGAGACTTTATGAGAAATCAAGACACTCTAAAACAAATCCAAAAGAATGAAAAATTAGAAAACAATGTGAAATATCTCATTAGAAAAACAGCTGACCTGGAAAATAGATCCAGGAGAGAGAATTTAAAAATTATTGGACTATCTGAAAGCCACGATCAAAAAAAAGAGCCTAGACATCATCTTTCAAGAAATGATCAAGGAAAACTGCCCTGATATTTTAGAACCAGAGGGCAAAATAGAAATTGAAAGAATCCACCGATCTCCTCCTGAAAGAGATCCCCAAAGGAAAACTTCTAGGAATATTGTAGCCGAATTCCAGAGTTCCCAGGTCAAGGAGAAAATATTACAAGCAGCCAGAAAGAAACAATTCAAGTACTGTGGAAACACAATCAGGATAACACAAGATTTAGCTGCTTCTACATTAAGGGACCGCAGGGCATGGAATATAACATTCTGGAGAGCAAAGGAGATAGGATTACAACTAAGAATCACCTACCAAGCAAAACTGAGTATAATCCTGCAGGGGCAAAAATGGTCATTCAGTGAAATAGAGGACTTTCAAGCATTCTTGATGAAAAGACCAGAGCTGAATAGAAAATTTGACTTTCAAATACAAGACTCAATTGGAACATGAAGAGGTAAACAGGAAAGAGAAATCATAAGAGACTTATTAAGGTTGAACTGTTTACATTCCTGCATGGAAAGATGATATTTGTAACTCATGAGACCTTTATCAATATTAGGGTAGGTGGAGGGGAAAAATTATATTTTTATATGTGTGTATATATATATATATATATATATATATATATATAAATATCTCAATATATAGATAGATAGAGAGCACAGGGTCAGCTGAAGATGAAGGGGTCATAACTGGAGAATAAAATTAAGGGGTGAGAGAGGATTACACTAGGAGAAGGAGAAAGGGAGAGGTAGAATGGGGGTAAATTATCTCACAAAAAACAGAAAAGAAAAGGCTCTTACAGTGGAGGGGACACGGGGGAAGGTGAGAGGGAATGAGTGAATCTTATTCTCATAGGATTTGACTTAAGGAGGGAATAACATACACACTCAATTGGGTATGGAAATCTGTCTTACCCTACAGGAAAATGGGGGGGAAAGGGGACAAGAGAGTAGGGGGATGATAGAGAGGAGGGCAGATTGGGAAAGGGTGTAATCAGAAGCAAATACTTCTAAGGAGGGCCAGGGTCAAAAGAAAGAATAGAATAAATGGAGGCGGGCAGGATAGGATTAAGGGGAATAGAGTTCGTTTTTCACAGCATGTCTATTATGGAAGTGTTTGGCATAACTGCACATGTATAACCTATATTGAGTTGCTTGCCTTTTCAGTAAGGGTGGGTGGAGAGGGAGGAAGGGAGAAAATTTGGAACCCAAAGTTTTAAAAACACATGTTTAAAAAAATGTTTTCACATGCAACTGGGAAATAAGAAATACAAGAAATGGGGTACAGAAATCTATCCTGCCCTACAGGAAAACAGAAAGGGAAGAGGATAAGAGAAGGGGGGAGAGATAGAAAGGAAGGCAGAGTAAGGGAAGGGGTATTCAGACTGCATGCCATCTTGGGGTGGGGGGAAGGGTGAGATGGGATGAAAATTTGGAACTCAAAATCTTGTGGAAGTAAATGTTGAAAACTAAAAATAAATAAATTAATTAATGAAAAAAAAAAAGAATCTAGATTTGGGATATGTATTCCTAAACTTAATTATGTACAACTTACTTAGGTTGTTACGCAGCTAAATGTGCCAGGGAATCACATAGGTGAAGCAGACAGATTCAGTGGAGCTGTGAGGCAAGATGTTGAAAGGAAGAAAGTTTTGATTTAGGGGTCAGGATAACCTGGGCTAGGCTCCTGCCTCAGACCCCACAGAGGGTACTCAAAAGTATTAGTGAAATTCCAAGTTATCAAAGTTTCCAACTGCACTAAGATTTTTGAGAAGGGAGGAAGGAAGTAAGGAAGGAAGAAAGGGAGGGATGAAAAGAGGGAGAAAAAAGAAGAAAGGAAGGAAAGAAGAGAGAAAATCAGGAAAAGAGGGAGAAATGAAGGGAGGGAGGGAAGAAGAAAGAAAAGGAGAGATGGAGAGAGGCTTGAAAGAAGAGAGGAAGAGATGAAGGAAGGAAGAGAAGGAGGGATGAAGGGAGTACAGAAGGAAGGGAGGGAGGGAGGGGAAGGGAGGATGGAAGGAAGGTATTGCTATTCACAACTGCACTAATACTTTTGGGAAACACTATACAACCTTAGGCAAGTCTCTTAATCTCTTGGTTAATCTTAATCTTTGGTTCTTCACCTGCAAAGTGGTGGAAATAACAGCATCCAGTTCCAGAGAGTGCCTTGGAAACTTTAAAGTGTTAAATAAATGCTAATAATAATGATAAGAAGAATGATCTTTACTTGGTACAATAGACAACTCTCTAAGACCCTAAACTGCTGATCAGTTGCTAATCTGCAATGGCAGAGAGTTTTCTCACCAAGGATTCCCCACATTGATGAAATCACAGATCTAGATGGACATTAGTTGTAACAGATGTAAGGTTGGATTAAAATTCTGAAGAATCAGAGGATCAGAAATCTAGAGCTGGAAAGGACATCAGAGGCCATCTAGTCCAAACCCTACTTTTACAAGTGATGAAACCAAGGTACATGACTTGTCCAAAGTCACATCGGTCATAAGTAGGAGAGCTAGGAAGTGAAGTCAGGTCCCATGACTCTAACTTCAGGGCTCTTTCCAATGCCCCGTACTGATTTCTGTGTGGGAGTTTGGGGGTGACGTCTTGAATCTCCTTCTCAATCAACAAATTAATTAGTAAATGAATTTTTGAGCCCATGCTAGTAAAACCCAATGTACATGTAAATTTGAAGCTTGTGGAAGAAAGCTTGTGAGTACCCTGTGATCTGCAAATCTCACATATCATAGAATATAGCAACCAAGCACTTAATGAGTTCTCAACAAATTAAAATGCCCTGCATGGATATAATTCTGTCTTTTATAGACAAGCCATGATGAGGGATGACTTTACAGCTTAAGAGAATGAAGAGAGACCCTTTGTAAAAAATGGCAGATTATCTTTAAAAGGGATATTCATCATGGTACTCTGATACTTTGATTTTAATATTGTCTATTTCTTTTAAAAAGCAAGCTTAACATCTCTTAGACTGGCCGTAATTATAAATAGTTTATCCTTTTCCTCTCCATTGAAAAAGTAATGAAGTAAAATAAAAGTTAGAATTGCAACTAGGCATTCTTTGAGGAAAGGAGGTTGGAAAGGGCAAGGAAGGTGGACAGTGAGAGTGAGGAAGGTGGGGTATTAGAGTTCCACAGTGGAAATGAGGAAGAGTGGTGGAATGGGGGAAAATCCAACAGTGGTTGAAGTTGTGCTGGAGAGAAAGTAGCCCTCACATAGGCAGGGTCATGAAGGCAAGTCCCTAGAAGAGAAGCATCTGAACCATGGTGGGGTAAGAGAACAATGTCATGATACAAGAAAGTATATAGAAGACTAAAGGGATGTGTGGGAACAGTAATCTCCAAAAAGTACAAAGCAAGTTGACTTTCCTGGGAAGAAAATACATCCTCCTGGATATTAGAATCTTGAGCCAAAATCCTAATGGCCTAATCCTAGTTACACCTTTGGTAAAAATGTACAACTTTATGCAAGGAGAAATTGTTGATTGCTAATTTTACTTATTTTATTGCTTGTGTAGCTCCCTGTGGAGGATGGGGAAAATGGTCATGTGTACATATACTTTTGGGATTCATATTTGTAAGATTCAACTAAATGTTTTACGTAATTTGTGAAATTGTTTGTTTAGGAATGGATTCTAGTTTTTCAGGTATCTGCTGGTTGAGAAGAGGAGCTCCCAATGGAGAAAATGTCTAATGAGTAACATGTTTAGGAATTAAATGGGCTGAAAGGAGGGAGAATTATTTCCCTTTCGCTTATTGTTGCTATTCATTGTATTAGGTATTTCATCTTCAGGGTATGTTTATTTCTCTTCAGTCTTATTTCCACGTAGACAGTAAGCAGATCAAGTAGAGGTCTAGATCTGTTAATAGTTACTAAATCCCAGTACATCTTAAATAGAACATCAGAATGACCATTATATTATATTAAGGGACTAGTTATAACTATATACATATTACAACTAATATAACAAGTTATATTGCTAGTGAGTTGTGGTTATAGAATAGACATACCTGCTGAACAGGAATAGAGATGGGCTGAATCACAGCTGTAGTCACTCCAGTCTTTGGGGAAGATGATCCTATTGTTAAGGAAACAGAGGTTGTTTTCTTTTGGGCTCTGAAAATATGGGAAAACAAAGTGTCAGTCATAAATTTTACAAGGATTCACTGCATCAAAACGTGCTTTTTCCTAACTTGTCTTTGTTGGAGGATGAGCTTAAATTTCAGTTTATACATTGAAAATGAAGTGTGCCTCAGCACAATGGGAGTCTGCCAATCAAATTTTAATAACTTAATAAAATTTAATAATAAAATAATTTGATAAAATATAATGAAATTTTAATTAAATTTCGATCACTGGTATAGAGTTTGAATGGATTATTGTAGACTTTTAACACAAGAGACACAGTAGAGAGAAGTAAGATGCAAACAACTCAGCCATTCTCAAAAGAAGAGTTTTTTGCCTTACAAATCCTAAAGGATAAGAAAACACCTGGCAGAATTCCAATCTCCATCAGTGAGCAAATATATGGAATCATTTAAGTTTGGGTCTCAAAGTTTTGTTTTGTTCTTCTAAATCTTCCAACAGCTGGTCATTGTTCCAACTTCTAATTTTGTAAAGATGACAGTATTTCGAGATCCTTATCTTTTTTTCTCATAACAGAATAACTCATATTTATATTGTACTTTAAAATTTACAAAACACTTTATACAAATTATTTTATTTGAGCTTCACAAGTACCCAGTGGGGTAGGCACTTGAGGTATGGTTTTCTAATTTGACAGATGAAGAAACTGAAACTCAGAGATGTTAAATGACTTGCCAAATGTCACACTGCTAGGAAGTATCTGAGACAGGGTTTGAAGGCTGGTCTTCCCGGCTCAAGGTCCAGCACTTTATATCATGTTGCCCCTGTTTATTAAAGCTAGTAAATGGATATATCGGTTGCTTCTTTGCTGATAGCTTCAAAGTTTTATTTGAACAAACTCTGGATAATGCAATGCTTTTTATGCAAATCTTCTTACAATTTCCTTCCTCCTTTAGGAAGGTGAGCCTCCCTAAATAAGACAACTAAAGACTATGAAAGAATTCTATATCTATTTATATAATATTGTCTTTGAAATGGTTTTAATGGGTGATACACTTGACTTGGCTCCTTTAAAAATAAACTATTACCTCTTACCTTCTTGAAAACTCACTTCATGTTCAATGATTATTTTTCTATCTACAGTATATCTATCAATCAAGAAGCATTAATTGAAGAACGAAAGGTCAAGAATATCAAGGGAATCAATGAAAAAAAATGTGAAGGAAGGTGGCCAAACAGTACCAGATCTCATATTGTATTATAAAACAGTAATCATGTATTTGTAACTCATGAGACCTTTCTCAGTATTAGGGTAGTTGGAGGGAAATACACACACACACACACACATAGACAGAGGGCACAGAGTGAGTGAGTTGAAGATGAAGGGATGATATCTAAAAAATAAAATTAAGGGGTGAGAGAGGATTATACTGGGAGAAGGAAGAAGGGAGAGGTAGAAATTATCTCACATAAAACAGACAAGAAAAAGCTTTTACAGTGGAGAGGAAGTGGAGGGAGGTGAGAGGGAAAGATTGAATATTACTCTCATTGGATTTGGCTTAAGGAGGGAATAACATACACACTCAATTGGGTATGGAAATCTATCTTATCCTATAGGAAAGTAGGGGGGGAAGGGGATAAAAGAGGGGATGGGGATGATAGAAAGGAGGGCAGATTGGGAAAGGGGATAATCAGAAGCAAACACTTTTGAGGAGGGACAGGGTCAAAGGAGAGAACAGAATAAAAGGGGGACAGGATAGGATGAAGGGAAATACAGTTAGTTTTTCACAACATGACTATTATGGAAGTGTTTTTCATGACTACACATGGATAACCTGTATCTAGTTGCTTGCCTTCTCAATGAAGGTGGGTGGGGAGGGAGGAAGGGAGAGAATTTGAAAACCAAAGTTTTAAAAACAAATGTTAAAAATTGTTTTTACATGCAACTGGGAAATAAGATATACAGGCAATGGGATATAGAAATCTATGCTTCCCTACAGGAAAATAGAAGGGGAAGAGAATAAGAAAAGGTGGCGGGGGGGGTGATAAGGGCAGATTAGGGGAAGGGGTATTCAGAATGCATGCCATCTTGGTGTGGGGGGAAGGGAGAGATGGGGAGAAAATTTGGAACTCAAAATGTTGTGAAAGTGAATGTTGAAAACTAAAAATAAATTAATAAAAAAACAGTAATCAGAACAATCTGGTACTAGCTAAGAAATAGTGGCACATCAGCTGAATAGATTAGGTATACAATACACAGCAGTAAATGACATAGTAATTTAGTGATGATAAATGCAAGATCCAAGCTTTTGGGATAAGAACTCTCTATCTGACAAAAATTGCTGGGAAAACCAGAAAACACTTTGGAAGAAACTAGGTATAGACCAGCATCTCACACTAAATATATCAAGATAAAGTCAAAACAAGTACATGATTTAGACATAAAGGGTGATAGCACAAGTCAATTAGGGGAACACAGAATAATTTACCTGTCAAATCTATAGGTAAGGGAAGAATTTATGACCAATAGAGAACATTACAGGATATAAAGTGGATAATTTTGATTACATTAAATTAAAAAAGTTTTTGCCAAACAAGACCAATGTAGCCAAGATTAGGGAAAGCAGAAAACTGGAAAGTTTTTTTTAATAGCAAGTTTCTCCGATAATGTCCTCATTTCTCAAATGTATAGAGAATTGAGTCAAATTTATAAGAATATGAGGCATTCCCCAATTGATAAATGGTCTAAGGAAATGGGCAGTTTTTGGAAGAAGAAATCAAAGTCTATATCTATAGTCATATGAAAAAATACTCTAAATCAAGATTAATTAGAGAAATGAAAATTAAAACAATCCTGAAGTACTACTATACGACACCTATCAGATTGACTAATATAACAGAAATGGAAAACAACAATGAGATATGGAAAAATTGGGACACTAATGCACTGTTGGTAGAGTTGTGAATTGGTCCAACCATTCTGGAGGGCAAATATTACTACTAGGTTTGTAACCCAAAGCAGTCAAAGAAACGTGAAAAGAAGTAATTTGTACAAAAATACTTATAGCAGCTCTTTTTGTAGTGACTAAGAACTGGAAATCCCCCATCAATTGGGGAAATGGCCGAACAAATTGTGGCATATGATTATGATGGATACCATTGTGCTATAAGAAATGATGAGCAGGATGCTCTCAGAAAAAACTGGAAAGACTTACATGAACTGATGCAGAGTGAAGTAAGCAGAACCAGAATATGGTGAAAGCAATATTGTATAATGATTTATTGTGAATGATTTAGCTATTCTCAGCAATACAATGATCCAAGACAATTCCAAAGGACTTAGGATAAAAAATGCTTTCTGTCTCCAGAGAAAGAACTGATGGAATCTGAATACAGAAGGAAGCATACTTTTAAAAACTTTGTTTATTTTTCTTGGTCTTTTTGGCTGTATTTTCTTTTCTTTTTTTTTTTCTTTCTTTTTTTGTTTTTTGGTGAGGCAATTGGGGTTAAGTGACTTGCCCAAGGTCACAAAGGTAGTACGTGTCATGTGTTTGGTCTGAGGTGGGATTTGAACTCAGGTCCTCCTGACTTCAGGGCCGGTGCTCTATCCACTGCGCCACCTAGCTGCCCCTGGCTGTATTTTCTTTTGCAACATGACTAATATGGAAATATGTTTGGCATAATACACGTGTATAGTCTATGTCTAATTGCTTGCTGTCTCAAGGATGGGGGAGGGGAAGAAGAAAGGATTTGGAACTCAAAATTTTTAAAAAAATGAAAGTTATAAATTGTTTTTACATGTAATTTGAAAAAATATATAAAAATTCATATAAAGAAGCATTCATTAAATTATACATGTGTATACACATATATGAGATGCAAATATATGTCAAATAAATATGAACAAAAGTATAGTTTTTGAAGGGTAGAGGACACTGTAAACTGGAGGGATTAAAAGGCTTCATTAGCAGGGTTTTAAAAGATACAAGAGGTGCTAAAAGGCAGATTCCATCCCATCTCCTCCAACAGATTTGTCCTTCTCTGTCATTCTTACTCTATCACTTATTTTCAATCTCTCCCTTTCCATTGCTGACATTTTTCACTACAGAGATTATCTTCATATTATTAATGGAATTAATAATGGTAGAAGTGGGAAGGCTGTCGTGGGGAGGAGTTACTTACTGTGGCATATCTCCAACTTTTGATTTGAAAGCTAAACGTTCACTATCAGAATCTGATGAACTGGCTCCTGGAAGAAAACAAATTTAAAATGCATCTTAATAATAATAATAATAATAATAATAATAATAATAATAATAATAATA
>NW_020954599.1:51467115-51532681 GCF_900497805.2 Vombatus ursinus
TAATAATAATAATAATAATAATAATAATAATAATAATAATAATAATAATAAACAATAGCATTTATATAGTGTTTTAAGGTTTAGAAAGGCATTTACAAGGATCTTAATTGAGCTTCACAACAACCCTGGGAGATAAGTCCTATTATTATCCCAATTTTAGAGATGAAGAAACTGAGGTAGAGAAAAATTAAAAACTTAGCTAAGCTAAGTCACTCCTATTCACACAACTAAATGTCTGGGGCTGAATTCAAACTCAGGTGTTCCTGCTAAAGAAGTCCAGCACTTCATCCACTGTACTACCAGTTGCCTCTATATCTTAATGGCTTTTCTATTTGTCTCAGGAGTTTCTGTTACCTTGATGCTTGACTACTAGGTTTAAAGTATCATTTTGGCTTGCTTATACAGTAAGAGAGATGATGTTTCAGATTGCTCAGAGTGGAAAAGTTCTTTTAGAAAAAAATTAACACATAGAGCTGGTTTCGCTAGCTTGGAAATGATAAAGAGCAAGGATATTAGGGTTTGGATGTATAATCTTTTACAAATAATCTGTTATTTTCACTCAATATACACATGATCACATGTAGAGATTTTAAATTTACTGAATGCTTTACATAAATTACTTCACTTGAGAACAAATTATGCTAGTAAATGTTTAACAAACAGCTCCCCCACCAAATGCATGACACACTTTTTAATTTAATTTACATTGTTAACATTTTCCCCATCACTTTCATAAGTCTAAATGATTTTTTAAAACCCACAATAAATTAAACCCTGATTTGTAGCATTTGCTAATTACTGAGTAAATGCTCACACCAAAAATTTAACCATTTCTTCTCAATAGTCTGTATGAGCCAGCTCCAGCACACACCTGCTTAAGGACTAATCACAACCTTGTGAAGTAGCTTCTAGCAGTTCGAGATCTAAGATCTACCTTATGATCGTATATCTAGAGGTGAAAAGGACCTTAGGGAAACATCTAATCCAACTCCCTCATTTTACAGATGACAAAACTGAGGTCCGGAGAAGTCACTGACTTGTCTAACGTCATACATAAGGTAAATGTTAGAGGTGAGGTTTGAACCCTGGTCCTCTCTCTCCAGAGGACTTTCATGCATACCACTGTTCTACTGCTCTGTTTTTATGTTTAAAATATAACAGCACATTTTAAAAGAAAGTTTACTTTCTTGAACTTTCTTAAATTAAGTATCAAATCTAGAAATTTCTCAACTAAGCTTGTTAAAATTGATCCTTCAACAATTATTAAATGATTACTCTGTGGCAAACACTGCTGAGGAAGATACAGAGTTTAATTAAGGCACTGCACTGTTCTGAAAGGGCTTACATTCTGTTTGGGGGATAGGGCACTTACTGAAATGACTATATTACAAAGTATACACTTGATCTTTTCTCATTCTACAGGTAAGGAAACTGAAGCTCTTCAAGAATGAAGGATGACCACCAAAAGGCCTCTTCTGGTCCCCTGAGGTATAAGTGACTTTCCCTCTGAGATTTCCTCCCATTTATTCTGCTACATTTTACATATTTGCATATTTTGAATATGTATTTGTATATTTTGCATGTTGCCTTCCTCATTAGAATATGAATTCCTTGAAGGGAGCATCTGTTTTTGCCTTCCCCAGTGTTTAACATAGTGCCTGTTTCTTAATAAGTGCTTGGGCTTGATATCTGCATTTTTGGAAGGTGCATCCAAAATAGGAGTTTCTCACGCTGATCAAATCATAGTTGCCTATATATATCACGTAAGAGAAGTATCATAACATATAGTTGGCCTTGAAGCTAGAAAGATCTCGGTTTAAGTCCATATAAGACTATAAGTTGCAGAGATGGTGCCAAACTGCAATGGTAGAGTCAGTTTCCAAACTTAGGAGTTCCCATCATTGACATCCTCCATATGGACACCACCAAAAGAGCCAGGATGCTTTTCTCTATTGATGACCGAGGCAATTTAATCTAAGTTAGCACCACTAGTTACCATATAGAGGTTACCAGTAATAAACTTCAAGTCTGTAATCTTGTTTGTAATCTAAATGTATCTGGATCGTGTCATTCACTTTCAGAGGATCTGAAAAGCATGAGCATTGTGAGTCTCTATATGGGTGCTGTCTTTTGCACTGGCAAAGATCTTTCTCCCTTCATATAATTTATACTTTGTCTCTTCAGATGTGATCTATGAATAGCGATGGAGTCCTCTACGTCATACACAGAAGATGGAAATGTTCTCCTGTCTTCTCAGCGTTCCTGAGAGCCATAAAACCTACATGGCAGGTAAGTGCTATAGTAGTTAGAATGCTGGATTTGGAGTCAGGAAGACCTGAGTTTGAATTCTGCCTCAGACACTTCCTACCTGTGTGACTCTAGGCAAGTAACAATTTCTTTCATTCTCAGTTTCTACATGTGTAAAATGGAGATAATAGGGCTGTTGTATGGATCAGATAAGATATGTAAAATGCTTTGCAAACCTTAAAGTGTTCTATAAATGTTAGTTATTTAATATCAGTGCAGACCTTAGCTTCAACTTTTACAAGGGTACACTTGAGTTTATTCCTAAGGAAGATGATAAGCAGGAAGTATTCTCCCTACTTGTACGGCAGTCCACAGAAAATCCTGGAGCCAAAACTCCTGTTAATTTATCTAGTACCCAGTACTTTGGTGATGCTACAAACTGCAGATGTACCACAAACAATATAGAGAGATAGGTAAGATTCTCATAGCTAAGGAAGAGGGAGATTAACAGCCCAGGTAGGGATAACAGAATGACAGTCATCAAAATAAGTCCTCATTGCCTTTGACCTCTTTGAAGCCTTAGACAAAATTGATGATTTACCTGTAGCTTTCCTGGCACTGCATTATCCCAATTTGATGCCTACCTTGGAACCATTCATCGTTTTTCTCTTGTTCTCTAAATGGAGGAATTTTCCAAGATTCTATCCTTAGTTTTCTTGTCTTCACCCTGTTTCCTCCCTCCCTTCTCTCCCTCTACACACACACACACACACACACACACACACACACTCATGGTACAGTGGATGGAGCATTAAATATTTTCTAGCTTTCTAACCCTGGGCAAGTCAAGTAATCTCTATCTCACTTTCCTCATTTGTAAAGTGGGGACAATAACAATACCTACCTCCTAGGGTTGTTGTGAAGATAAAATGTAATAGTATTTTTAAAGTGTTTTGCAAATTTTAAAGTGCTATATAAATGCTAGCTATTACTACTAGAAATTGTATTAATTTCCATAGCTTCAGCTAACACCTCTATGGGGATGACTCTAATCTGTATCCTTAGCTCAATATCCATATTTCCAATTACAGACTTTTCTATCTGAATATCCTACTTGAACTAATTTTTCCTCCCAAACCAGCTTTTCTCCTGTCTTTGTTATTTCTGTGAATGGCACCTTCATTATCTGAATGACTTGAAACCAGGGAATCCTTTTTGAATTCACCTTCACTCTTGCCTCTAATATCTAATCAGTTGATTGTTAAATAGATTTTTCCTTTGCTATATCCTTTATATCTATCCCTCCTTTGTACTTACATGGTACCTACTTGAATTTGTATCCTTAATACTTCAAAGAACTATTATAATATTATAATAATGTAATACTAATTATATTATTAATCATTTTAATTGTTACTTAACATTAAATTAATTATATTGATTGTATTAATAATATATTATTAATGGTTCTTTTAAAAATATCACTTTATTTTCCCAATAACCCCTCCCTTCTCTTGCCCTGGCCTCCCCTGCATACTTTGCAATGAGGAAAAACAATTAAACCAAACAAACTACGACACTATCTAGCTGGCCATGACTTATTCTGTACCTGTAGTCCCACCACCTTTGTACAGAGAAAAGGTAGGTAGGTATATTCATCAGTCCTGGGGAGTCAAGCATGTCATTGCAGCAATATGGGTTCTTAGATTTTCAATGTTATTTTCCTTGACATTATTGTTCTAGCTGTGTTTACTGTTCACTTAGTTTTGCTTACTTCACTCTGCATCAGGTCATACAAATCTTTCCACATGTCTCTAAATTTTTTACATTAGTTTCTTATGATAAAATAATTCATTTCATTCATATATCACAATTTGTTCAGCAATTCCCCAGCAATGAGCACCCACTTTATTTCTAGTTTTTGGATACCACAGAAAAGTGCTTCTTTAAATATTTTCATATATGTAGGACAACAATAGTTCTTCATGCCTGAATCTTTCTTCCTTCAATTCATTTAGTCTTGTAGCATTACTCTGAGATCACGACATTCTTCTTGTTTATAAGTCTTTACTGGATTCCCAAAGCTTACTGAATAAGAATCTTAAGTCTTCAATTTGGCATTCAAGGACCCCCACTATCTTTCCCCAAATTACCTTTTCTAGACCCAGTGTCCACTAGCCTGAAGTTAGGTAAAAAAATGGTTGGAAAGATTTAAATTCAAATCCTTCCTCAGATACTTATTACCTGTGTGATCCTGAGCAAGTTACTTAACACTTCTCAACCTCATTTTCCTCACATGTAAAGAGATAAGAATAGCACATACTTCTGAGGGTTATTGTGAGGATCAAATCAATATTTGTCAAGCACTTTTCAGAACACAAAGTGCTATATAAATGTCATCCATGATGATGTATTATAATTATTTTGTTGAGTTGTTTCAGTGGGTCCAACTCTCCATGATCCCATTTGGGGGTCTCTTGGCAAGGATGCTGGAGTGGTTTGCCATTGCCTTCTCCAGCTCATTTTCCAGATGAGGAAATGAGGCAAACAAGTGACTGCCCAGGGTCCCAGAGCTAGTAAATGTCTGAGGCCAGATTTGAACTCAGGTCCTCCTGACTTCAGGGCTGGCACTCTATCCATGGCACCATCTAGCTGCCATTGCTGTTGTTGTTATTGTTATTAAACTGTGTGGCCCTAGGCAAGTCATTTGACCTTTTTCAGCTTCAGTTTCCTCATCTGCAAAATGGGGATAATAACAGTATCTGCTTCCCAGGGTTATTGTGAGGAGCAAATGAGAAAAAATTTGTAAAGCACTTTGCAAACCTTAAAGTGCTATATAAATATGTTAGCTTATATTAATAAACATACTCTATGATTCTAGCAAATTATTCCTCATATACACCTTATACTTTTCCCCTCTTCCCGACTTTATGTAGACCATTCTTTTGACCAGGAATGCCCCCATTTTAGCTGCTTAAAATTCAATGCATTCTTCAGAGCCTATTTCCAATGCCATATCTTTCCTGAGACCGTCTTAAATTACCCCACTGGGAGGCAATCTCTTCCTTATCTAAACTCTGACAGCCCTTGGTACTATTCCTGTGTTAGTTGTCATATACTGCCCTGTATTTGTCTTCACTCACTTATATCCTCTATGGATTATAAAATTGCTTAAGAGGAAGGACCATGTCTTAGTTATTTTTGTATCACTCATAGCACTGAGCATGAATAGATGGAGTTTGGAAAGTGCAAGGTACCTGGGGGAGTCAGGGAGTAGGCCAGATGGGTTCGGCATTCATTTGGTTTGGGAGAAGTGGTAAATAAGGCCAGAAAGGTGAACTGAGGTCCAATTACTGGAAAGCTGGGATACAGAGTTTGTCCTATATGTAACTGAAGATTTCTGACCAGAGGAGTCACATTATAAATACGGTGTTTTAGAAAGATTTATCTGATGATGATATGTAGGACGATGGGTGGGAGGAAAAGGCAGAGAGATAAGGCAAAAAACTAGGTCTGTAATACAGGCAGGCACCAGGTAATAAGGGAAATAGTAATGAAAATTAAAAAAATCAGACATCGTAAAGGGCAAAGAGGACAGGATTGCTTATGGTATGGGAAGTAAAGATGACTAGGGAGTCAATGTCTCATATTTCTAAATTGTGTAATTGGGGAAAATGTTGATATCTTTAAAGCTACAGGGGAATCAGGAAGAGGAATCAAGGAAGATAATGTCTTTTATTTTAGACATGTTGAGTGTGCAGTGATAATGGGACATACAAGTGGAAATGACCAGAGGGAAACTGGAGATGGGCGACGGGACTTCAGAGAAAGGTTGAACCCAGACATATAGATTTAGAAATCATTTACATAGACAGGATAGTGGTCACTGTGGGAATGTGTAATATCACCAAGGGAATGAGCAGACAAAAAGAAAAGCAGAGGACCTCAGGGAAGGCCTGTGAGGGTTGTGGAAAAGAGAAAAAGATGGCAACAAAAGGACCTGTGAAGGAACAGTCAGAAAGGTTGAGGAAAAACCAAGGGAAGAGAGGGTATGTCTATATGAACATAATAGAATATTATTGATCAGTAAGAAATTACTAGGATGGGGAATTCAGAGCAATGAGGGAAGATTTATATGAACTGATACAGACTGAAATAAACAGAACAAAGAGAACAATGCGCTCGATGACTGCAATCAATCCCCAAGCACTGACTAAGCACTTAATGAGTGCTAGAAGCTCTATTAAGTGCTAGAGATCCAAGTATAAAGAATGAAAAATCTTACTCTGAAGGAACTGACATTCTCAAGTAAATGGACAGGTAGCTAAAAAGAAGTTGAACTCTGAGTTAATGAAGGTTGCAGAGAAGAGATAACGAAATTTGCCTCCTCCCTGATGGCAGAGAGATGGGGGGACAACTAAGACCAAATACCATATTCATTGCCTGGCTGGGATGTGTTTAGTTTACTCCTTTTCTGTGTCACAAGAGAGGGTTGAGTCTGGATGGGAAACACCACTGGTCAGATAAAGACAAAATGTATCAATAAATTATATTTTTAAAAAAAGGACTGAGGAAGTAGTAAACAGTAATGAATGTTGCAAATATCAGGGAAGATGAAGGCTTGGATCAGATCACTTCTTAGAAGAAAACCTAGTCTGATAAATTATCTGATCTTTGATCTTTGGTTGTTAGGAAGTCATTGGAAATTACTAAGAGCCTTCATTAGAGTGGTTAGGGCTGAAGCCCAGTGGATATTGTGATAGCTATGGCATTTTTTGAAATGAACCCTGTCTCTTGCTGTTGACATGGGCACACAAACAGGTTAGTCGAATCTGACTTCAAATATTTAAAACATACACTTGTAAGGTAGCACTGGAAAAAAAAGGTGTCATTTTACCTATATTTTAAGAGTCATTTCTGCTTCTTTTTATTTTTTGAGAGTCACAGCAAAAGCTGATACATAGAAACAGGCCATACTTGGTAATTTTTTTTGGAGTGGGGGGAAGAAAGTAGAACAAACAGGGCTTCAATGGGCTTTCCACACACACCTGCCCACCCCAGTCAAAACTCAATGTCACCTTTCATCTCAAGTGACAAGGCAGCTTCTGTTGGAGGTGGTGGATCGAATCCCCTTATCTGTGCCAACACTCTCACAGGGCGATTTCTTCCTCCTTCCCCATTCTACCTTATCCCTTTTGTCATCTGCTTTGCACCTGCTGTCCAGGGCAACATCTCAGGTGTCAGGCTAGCTTCTTCTTCAGTATATGTAAGTCATCCCTTGAGCTTGAGGAGGGAAGGACACTTGTTGGAAGTTTTCTAGCTTCTTTCACTGGGGCCATTATATCTATGTATTTATGTGATTGATACTAGAATATGTTAAAACGCTGTTTTCCTGCAGTAATATTTTGGTGCTCTTTTTTTTTTTCTTCTACATCATGGTTATTTCCTAACAAACTCAATTCCCATAGAATTTTTCTTTGGAATAAAGAAAAACAGTGAAGCAAAAAATATGCAACATTCTATACTCAAAGGTTCCCTCTTCCTCCCCTGAGAAATGGGAAGTGTTTTTTAAAGTATATTTTTA
Organism: Vombatus ursinus; assembly: GCF_900497805.2. Lineage (NCBI taxonomy): Eukaryota > Metazoa > Chordata > Mammalia > Diprotodontia > Vombatidae > Vombatus > Vombatus ursinus. The sequence goes on from NW_020954599.1 coordinate 51,474,947, forward strand.
AAGCTATTAGTTATTTGAGATGCTTTTGTATTTAATTAACTATGAATTTATTGCTAATTGACACCTTAGAGTTAATTTAGTCCAACCCCCTCATTTTATGGATGGTCATAAAAACTGAGGCCCAGAGAGATTAAACAATTGTCTCATGGTCACAGAACTAGATAAGTTGAAGAGCCAGTGTTTGAACTGAGATACTACAAACTGAGCACTCTGTCCACTCTACCTTATTATTGCTGACAAAATGGCCACAAAGATGGGGAAGGAGTCTGGGGCTAGACTATCTCTGCGGTACTGGTGCTTAATGGAGAATAACATTCCTTTCTGGTAAGGGAGTGCTAGAGACAAGTGTCAACAGACTGTCTTTTCCTTAGCTTTTCAAGGAAGTATCTAATATAATAAAGGTCAATCACCTGGTTGCAACCTCAAGCAATAACACTAAGTTTTTCCTCAGGATCACTGCCAAGGAGTTGTTTTTTTCCTCTCTCATACTTTCTCAATACCAAATATCTAGAAAGATAGAGGCCTGAATGGCATTCTTTTTCACCTGAAATTTATTTCCTTTTGTGTATATTCTCTCCTCTCAGTTTGGAGCAGTAAATACAATTTCCTGTTCCCCTCATTCATCTCACCTGAGAGTTTCTCTTTATTCTCTAAATGATGTCAAAATTTCCAGAAGCATGGAGAAACAGAAATGGCTGCTTTCAAAATGAGAGCATTTATCATTAAACAGAATTAATTTATATTATTATTAATCATTAAATTTAAAATCATTAAACATAATCTTTTTTGACTGTTCTCCCTAAGCATTCAGGCTCTACAGAAGGGCCACTGTGGTCCAGCGGAGCAGTTTCATTGGTACCAATTCGCTCTATCAGCAATGGGAATGATTTAAACCATATAATTCCATCTCATGATCCCAGTTTGAGTGGAAAAATAATTGCCCTGGAAGGAGTCAACTTCAGTGCAAGTAAATACAATTGTTAGAAACCTACAAATTCATTCTCCCCATTGATGCCAACAAACTTGTTAATTATTATAGATTATATACCCTTTGAATTGTTCTGCCTTTGCACCTTTCTTCATGTCATACCATATCAGTTCATCTCCTTAAGTCTCTAAACCTCTCTGGGTCTCATTTTCCTTGTCTGCAAAATAACGGATTTTGAATAGATGACATCTAAGGTTCCTTCTAGTTCTGAACTAGATAAGCCTCTTATCCACCTGCAGTATCATCTCTGTCAGTCCAAATCCGACCTACTCTACAAGACCAAACTCAAATCCAACCAACATGAGACCTTTCTTGAACATCCTAGCCTAAAATGCCTTTCCTTCCTTTCTTGTGTTAATTTTGTATTTGTTTTGCATGTATTAATTCTGTATATACTTACACATACACATGTTTTCTTCCCTAATTGAATATACTAAAAATGAGGACTGTCCCTTTCTTTGTATTTATATCCCCAATGCCTATCTATCACATAGCGATTGTGTCTATCACACAGAAAGTGCTTAATAAATACTTGATTAAAGTAATGCCACTTGCCTCTGAGTGCCAACAGTATTTACTGTCTTCATACTTCATCTGGTAAATGATCACATACAATCTTATAATTTCTATTGTCTTGATCTCATATAAATCTTTTAGTGTTACTTAACTTTTGCCATATTAATATTGTACCTGTCCAACTCTAGTTTTTTCGGTTTTGTCTCTCCAGCTAGACTAGTCTTATAAGACAAGATCTTAGAGGCTTTGCATTTCTTCGTGGAAAGTTTCTATTCAACACATATTTCTTAATTTGATTTGAAAAAAGTAGTTGAATTTTTTTCTAAGCACTGTGGTCAGATTTGCAGTAATATTTATTGGTTCCCCAATCTTCCATTGCATTTTGTTTCCTTATCATTTAACTGCCTGAATTTTATACTTCAGATATTTAAAGATCTATGATTACTTTGGCTTGCGTATTTTTTCCATCTATTCATAAAGCCACCCCTTCATGCCTTAGTCAACTGTGTAATGGATTTCTGTGGCTAAAACAGTTCATCACAGTGGTCAAGTATTGTCAGTGATCCCCTTCAAACTTAGCTAAGTTGGTCCTTGGAGGACAACATGGAGCTGGCAGACATGCCGACACCCCAAGCCTTTTCAGCTTGGGGTGTCCTGGCAGAGCTTGCAATTCAGTTCAAGAACCTTCAAAAGTACCAGGATTCCTTCCATTTAGTTATGAGACACTGAAATAGGGCTTAAGTAAAGTGACTTTTGTAACTAGAGCAAAAATAAGGTTTCCAATGAATACCTTTGACCTGTTAGAGAGTTTTTTGAGTTTTCCAATTCAAAAGGCACACTTGATACTTTCTAATGGATTTGGCACAACTTTATGTTGACATACTAATGGTGGAGGTGCTTTAGACAGTAATTCAGTGGGAATAGATCTGAGCCTAATTTGGCCCTGATGGAAATGAAACATGAAAATTATGGCAAAGTAGGTCTTCACTTTGAGTCATGAGGCAAAACTAAGAGAAGCATCAATGCTTCTCTCACATTTCACATAATTGGACTTGTGGACTCTAACATGCTGTACTTGTCAGCTGTCTAACATTATTTTGCACATTTTGTAAAACCAATTAAATCATTTTTATAAGGCAATTAACCTTGGTCTTGAGAGATGAGATGGATTGTTGAATCTCCCTCTCCTCCATTCCCTCCTACTCTCTTCATACTCAATCTGTCTAAAGTCAGTATACAGTGATTAGAGTCTCTAACGCTTGATGGTTGTGTGGCAACTACAGTCAGATCAGTGCTTCCATGTGGAAAAGGGTACATGGGAAAAAGCCAATGCTTTTGTTGGAGGTGTGAAACTGACCCAACACATAGATGGACTGGAACAGACTCTTCCGAGTCATCATAAAACAGACTGTCAGTCTGTTAGCTTTCATTTAGAAGTACTAGATGCAACAATGAAAAATGTTCTGTGCTTAGAGTCCCTGAATCTACTTACCAATACTGGATGTTTCAGGATTGTAGAAGAAGTCAAAAAATAAAAAATAAAGATGTTCAACATGTCAGGTTTGCAAATGAATGAATAAAAAAACAGTTATTAGGCACTTCGTATGTGCCACGCATTTGTGATAAGTGCTGGACATATAAATACAAATAGAAATTCAGTTCCTGCATTCAATGAGCTTATGTATAAGGGAGTGGTAGCCATGGAGTGTGAGCACCTAGATGATTCAATGGATAAGAGTGCTGAACTTGGAGTCAACAAGACCTGAATTCAAATCCAGCCTTAGACATGAGCTGTGTGACCCTGGGCAAATCACTTAATCTCTGTTTACCTTAATCCACTGGGGACAGAAATGGCAAATATGGAGTCACAAAAGAGTAGGACACAACTGAACAACAAGCCACTGGAGTGGGGTTTTGGATTGGTGATGATAAGGATGGTGAGTGGAGCCACAGGACAACTGATTAACATATACATTCTAGGAATGATAATATTTATATAATTATTCTTACTAAAAGTAGAAGTGGAAGATAGGCAGGGCCAGAAAGGTACACATGCCATGGTATGGCATGAAGATGGCAGAAGAATCAATCTCAACCCAAGAAAGTCTACTGTTGGTATATTAATATGCTTACATTTAACAGCTGTGGTATAGAGGTATCTTTGGTACATTTTAATTCATTAGACAACTGGTTACACTATGTATGATTTCAAGACTCTCTCTTTCGTATCTGCTCCTGCTGCAATATGAGAGTAGGAACCTTAGCCATTTTCAGATAAATCTCACTGAACTTAAGAAATTGGAAGGGCCCTTACAGGTCATCTTAGGAAGCAGTAAATAGAGTGTTGGATGGAGAATCATAGATAGGATGTGAGTTCAAATACCAGTGCTGCCATTGTGTGGCCTTGAACAAGTGACTTCATCTCTTTAGGACTCAATTTCTTCCTCTGCATAATGAGGGGATTGATTTAGGTGACCTCTAAAGTCCCCTTCTGGCTCTAAATCTACGATATCATGATTCCATGACTTATTATGATTCTCTCCCCCCCTCCCCCATTTTGCATCTGAGGAAACTTAGGTCAAGAAAGGATTGACTTAGCCAAGGTCACATAGTTAGTTAGCAGAAATGTGAATAAAACTAGACCATTTCTCTTGCAGTTCAGGGCTCTTTCTGCTATATCACATTGATGATTGACATCAAGATAACAGGATTACAGATCAAGAGTTGGAAGGGACCCCAGGGACCAACCCCCTCATTTTAGGAAATAGAGGTCCATAGAGGAAAGTGACTTGCTCAAAGTCACTCACCTAAGTGGCAAAGCCAAGATGTGAATCCAGGTTCTCTACCTTCAAAGCTAGCATTCTATAGCCTTCAAAGCTAGCATTCTATAGCATACACTATAACAGTATTTCAAGCAACTTGAATGAATGTAATTAGGTTTAGTTCATTTTATCCTACAGCACTCTCAAGGCCAATACCCAAGCTATCTCTCAACTTCATATGTGGATTTCATTGACAGTACAGCACATCCACTCTCTGGTTTCCCAGGACAGAGCTAAAAAGTCTTTTATTAGATGCGCAGCGCACAGGCCAAACATAAACACTGGGCAAAGGCAGTTGTTACTTTTAGAAGGAAAATATTTCTTACTTGATCTTAGGAGGCCAGTGTTAGAGGATATACAAATGAGGATATTAAATAAGTTCATTACTGAATATTTGCTATTCCTTTAAAAAAAAAGAGAGAATGAAAAACTCTGAGGGCAATTATCTGGTGAAAAGTTCAAGATTCAAGTAATGGTGACTTTAGGGACTTCCCTTTTCTTCCTGAACTTTAACTATTAAATTTTATAAGACAACCAATTACCAGGCAAAGCACCAATCTATGTGGTGGATTTTCCTGATTTCAGGAACTTTTTAAGTAAGGCAGTGTTTCATGCTTTTCAGAGAGGTTGGTTCCAAGTGTTTTGAATTATATTGTTGTTGATAAAATGCTATAATAAATTTAATAGACCACATTTTGCCTTCAAGGTTATCACCCCCTCACTACTTTACAAATACTAAGCTATGACAAAAATGATGTTATTTTAGAGAACAACAGAGCCATAATTGAAAGGAGGAAAATGCCTAGGGTTTAATGAAAATATAGGAAAACCCAATACAATATTCCATCTAATGGTGAATTCTTCTGCATATCCCTAGAACCCTCCAACTCCCTACCCCTTCACCAAGCATTCTATAATTTAATGTAGTTGATAGACATTATGTTTTAAGTAAGACCTTGTTTTAAATTCACTAGAGCAAGATCAAAAGAACTCTTGGTATTTAGTAGTGTGTACATTCATGTGAATTTTACCAAAAATGTTTCAAATTATGAGGATCAAATGCAGGAAAATAGGACATATGAATTGGGCTTTCAAAGGCATTTTCTTGGGTTGTATTTGTTTGTTTGGTGGAAATAGGTTTGGATCACAACACTGCTAAAATGGTTATAGTTTAGAAAAGTATTTGAGCCTGGAAGCTGTAGGATACTGAGGCGGTCTTAACTTGGGAGATTTCAGTATTTCTCTTCTCCTTACCTTCAATGAAGACTTCAGCAGATGTTGTGTCTGAACCACTAGGATTCGTAGCCAGGCAAGAGTAACGTCCCGTATCGTCCTCGAAAGCCTCTGTGATGACTAGAGTATGGAGACCTCTGTTCTCACACTGGATCTGGATGTCTGGGGAGTTCTGAAGCTCTTTTCCTTCACAGAACCATCTGTAGGTCATATGGAATATGAGGGACAGAGCAGAAAGTAACACATATGTTTAAAATAAAGTAGAAGTGAAAGTCCAGATGCCATGTGATGAGATACTGGTTTGATATAAAACTACAGATATGACCAATGCGAATATCTATTCTGGACTGAACTCTTGTGTAATTGGGTCTTTTCTGGGGAAAATGTGTGTAGTCTTTTCCCAGAAAACACCTTTTCTTGTAGACTTTACTTGTCAATCAATATCAATTTAAAAATAAGGGATGGCAAACTCCCAAAACAACTCAGTCTTACAGTATATGAACAAAAATTTAAAATGCTTTACAAAAAAAAAGAATTGTCTTCTTATCATTAGAAAAAGAGAAACTAGAAAAAAAGAAACTAAAACAAATATCTCCTAACCTAATTACAATTTAATCAATTAAGTAAATGAAAATAATTAGGGGGAACTAGTGATAACCTTAGCATTTCTTTCAAAATTCAGTCATTTTCAACATTTTCTACCAACCCTTGGCTACACAATCAGCTTAGAAATACCAGATGTAATTCCTTCCACATTTCTGTTACTTTAAAAAGTCTCTAGTAGGCGAAATGGCCTTGGAGACTTTATATAGGCACAGAAGCTGAGTTGTAATTCACTCTTACTGCTCAGCTCTTTTCCTTTCCCAAATAACCAGGGGGCTGGTGGGGCTGCCTCTCAAGGGCCTCAGGTTGTTGTTGTTCTTTTTTTTTTTTAATATGGTTTTGTGCTCTCTCTCTCTCTCTTTCTTTCTCTTTCTCTCCTCTCCTCTATCCCTCCACAATTTCCAACTCTCTTCTCTTTTTCCTTCATTTTGTAAAATGGAAAATAGAGTTGTAACCCTAAAAACATGCCAAGTCTAATTTATTTTAAAAGAAATATGTAGGAATTTGCCACTTGACACAAACAGAAGAGCTAAAGTCCCCTTTGACAACATTGTCCATTTAGCTCCTAATCACTGCTTAGAGATTTACCCTGAGTAATCTTCTAAGACTGAATTTTTTGGTCTTGGAATCCTTTCCTGGAAATTCAGCACTTAGGACTGAATCTGTAGCCTTCCCTACATTCAGAGAAGTATAATACAAACATACTGTCTGCGTTACAGTAATAATAGAGTATTCTTAATGATAACAATGGTAATAATGCAAAGGACTTGTTAATATGGTACTTCTACTTGGCAGAAACTTTACAGAGATATTCCAAGTGTGTATGTGTGTGTGTATGTGTATTTAATTTTTGTGAGGCAATTGGGGTTAAGTGACTTGCCCAGAGTCACACAGCTACTAAGTGTTATGTGTCTGAGGTTGGATTTGAACTCAGGTCCCCCCGACTCCAGGGTCAGTGCTCTATACACTGCGCCACCTAGCTGCTCCTAGACACATTCTTAAAGATGAATATTTGCCTCTTATAGAAGAGCAGGATGAAATATGGAAACTAAGGAGCAGAGCACAGCCAATTATCCTTTTAATAACTCGAAGATTTGATATATACTAGTTGCACATATTATGAAACTTACATTTTGGTGTCAACTTAGAAGACTGTACTTCCAGATTTTCACATCTAATTCAAGTTGTCTTTCTTCCAATCCTATATTATTTTCTCTGCCCTTTTCTTTCCATTCCCCCTGCTACCATCTCAATCCAGCATTCATTACCTCATGCTTGCACTATTATAACAGCCTAACTGACCCCTCTGCTTTCCGTCTTGCCCAATCCATCCTACACACCAAATGTCAGATCAATTTGGGTAAAATATGCTCTCACACATATCATTCCCCTGCTGAAAAGCTTCCACTGGCTCCCCATTGGCTATAGAATAAATCCTAACTCTTTAGTTTGGCCTTCAAAGACCTCCAAAGTCTGGCCCCAACCTAACTTCTCTCCCTCACAGGTATGTTCTGCTCTGATCTACTCATTGTCTTTTAAATATTCTAAGTGATTGCACACATCCCTTGAATACTATTCCTTTCCTCTCCACTTATCTAAATCCTACCAATCTTTCAAGGTACAGGACAAAGTCCATCTCAGCCAGTGAATTTTCCATTTTCCTCAACCAGGTCAGAGTTCTGCATCTTTTCTCTGAAGTCTTAAAGCAGGTATAGTTTTGTTATTAAAACATTTGTTCGGTAATTAGCATAACTTTATATATTTATGTATATGTACTGTTTCTGACAACAGATTGTAAACTTCTAGGTGGAGACAGGAATAATATTTTATACTTCTTTGTATCACCAATAACTAGCTCATAGTAGGTCTGTTAATTTTTGTTCTTGTTGATGATGACAATCTCATCTCAGAACTTATAATACTCAGTTTCTATTGCTTTTTGGGCAATGATTTCTGACATTTACCTTCATACAAGATAACACAAGAGATGGTCTGTGATTTAATCCTTGCATTGTTATATAACATTTCAAGGACTTAGGGAAGGTGTTCCTAACTATACTATACATTTCCTGAAGTTATTAACCTTTGATAAGGAAATTATTAAACTTCTTTGAACCTCCCCTTATAGAATATAACCTCTTTGACTGCAGGAATTTTTGTATCTGTTTTTGTCTTCATATTCATAGGGCTTAGTACCTGTCATGGGCCATATCATTTAAGAAAAATCCATTCACTGAATGAATGAACTGAAGGCAAATACTGTCTTACACTTCTTTGTTTCCCCCACAGTCCCTAGCATGGTGGCATGCATAAGACTCATACTTAATTAATACTCCTTGCGTGCTTGATACTTCTCATCACAAGGAAATCAGCTATCCCAATATTATTTCAAGGTGTTCAACCTTTGTGGTTGAAATGAATTAGGACCATTACCACCTGAGCAATGAAAAAACTTAAGAAAAAAAGAGGGAAAGTATAGGGTAGTGGGTAGCATGTTGGACTGGGAGTTAGGAATAACCTGTTTGAATTCCACCTCCAATATTTACTGGCTATGTCATCCACTCCCTCCCTCCAACAAGTCCCCGAACCTCCATGAATTTCTTCCTCTGTAGAATGGAGATAATGGCACCTATAGCTCTTACTTATCAGGGTTGTTGTGAGACTCAAATCAGGTAAGACAAGTAAAACACCATGCGCAGCTTGAAACACTTTATAAATGTGAGTTATTACTATTAGTCAGTCAGTAAGTATTATTAAGTGCCAGGCACTGTGCTAGGTGCTGGGGCAAAAACACAGTCTCTCCCCTCAAAGAACTCCCAATCTAATGTGGGAGAAAACCTGCAAATAAGTATGTGCAAACAAGCTACATAGAGGATAAATTAGAGATAATCTCAGAGGAGAGGCATTAGTATTAAAGGGAATCAAGAAAGGCTTCTTATAGAAGGTGGGGTTTTAAAAAATTATTTTTCATTTCCTTTTTTTTAGAAGGTGGGGTTTTAATTGGGACTTGAAGGAAGCCAGGGAAGCCATAAAGAGGAGATCAGGAGGGAGAGCATTTCAGGTAAAGGAGACAGACAGTGAAAATGCCTTAAAGATGGAGCAGTAAGGAGGTCACTGTCCCTGGATCATAGAGGTGTGTGTACATGCATGGGTGTGTATAGGGATTGTAGGGAAAGGGGAATGTAAAGGGTAAGTAGATTGGAAAGGTATGAAGAGGTCAGGTTATGAAGGGCTTTAAGAGCCAAAGGATTTTATATTTGATTTGATATTACCAGTGTAACATGTTTACTTGGTGTCATACTTGTGTAATAGTCGTATTAAAACCTATTATGTACAGAACACAATGCTAGGTCCTATGTAGCAAAATAGGCATTCTTATTTCTGTCCTATGGGGACTGACATAGCATAGGCAGGAGAGGCAGTGTGGCTCACAGAATCACAGAGCATAGCTGGCAAGGATCTTAGAAGGCCATTGAGTCCAACCCCTCCATTTACAGATGAGGAAACAGACTCAGGGAAGTGACTTACTCAAAGTCATACAGGCAATAAGGGGTAGAGCTAGAATTATTACCCAAAGGCCTCTAACTCCACAGCAAGCACTCTGTCCACTGTACCTCATCTGGGCTACCATCTAGGCTGTTACTAGTTATGTGACCATGGGCAAGTCATTTTACTTCTCTTAAGCCCCCAGTTTCCTCACCTATGAAATGGGGATGAGAGGTGGCAGAGCAGAGTGGCTAAAAAGCCAGCATTGGAATTAGGAAGACTTGGGTTCATGTCCTACCTCTGACGTATGCCTGTTGTAAGACCATGGCCAAGTCACAATCTCCCAATACCCTGGGCAACTTGGGAAGGTTGTAAATTAAAGGCCAGTGACTCGGGGCAGCTAGGTGCACAGTGGATAGAGCACCAGCCCTGGAGTCAGGTGGACCTGAGTTCAAATGCGGCCTCAGACACATAATACTTCCTAGCTGTGTGACTCGGGGCAAGTCGCTTAACCCCAATTGCCTCACAAAATAAATAAATAAATTAATTAATTAATTAATTATAGGCCAGTGGCTGATCTGCATCAGCGAAGGCTGTTTCCAAATTGAGAATTCAGACTTACAGATGAAACAACAAGTTCATATCCCACACACAACAACAAGGAATACTGTTATAGTGCTAACTACCTCACAGGACTGTTTTGAGAGGAAGCCCTAAATAAACCGTGAAGTATCAACATAAATATAAATTCTTGTTACTCTCCCTATGCCTTCTCAACAAAGCCAGAAGAGGTAAATATTTCTGTATATCCATGTACCTCATAACATCCCTGTGGGACAGGTACTAAAGGTATTATTATCCTCCTTTATTAGATGGAGAAACTGAGGTTCAAGGGGGTTAACTGAATTGCTGAGGGTCATTTATCTAGTAAATATCAGCAGGATTTGAACCTGGTTCTTCTTCATTCCCAGTCTGGTGCCTCAAATAAGCAAAAAGTCATATACCAAGGCAGACAAAAAATAAAATAAAATAATATACACAAGACATTTATGTTCATTGCAAATTGTAAAACTGAAGGATGACTTTTATTAGAAAGGCAGATTGTAATAGGTCATTAAGGTCAGTAAAAGACCCAGTTTTATACCATCAAAACTTGGGAAGATAAGGTATGACCTAAGAAAAAAGAAAACAAAAATCCCAAATGACAACTGTTCCAACAAGTCTGAACATAGAAACAAAAACCAGTTATTATGTGTCAAACAGCATCAGCTCAGCCAAGGTTCCTGAGATAAAACTGTACCCAATTTATGGCTATAACAATACAGGGTCATGCAATAGGAAGAGGGTTGGATTTCCCCTCTGGAGATCTGTGTTCTACTCTCCTCTGTGCTATGTGAATTGCCTTCTTTTTCACTCTTCCACCATAAATTTTGCTGTCTTTAGTTGTACAATAACCATATCCTTCTTGAAAGCAGGAACCATGTTTTATACCCCTTTGTATCAATAGTAGATAGCATATAGTGTAGATACATAGACAGCTAGGTAACTTAATGGTTAGAGCATTGACACTGGAGCCAGGAAGTTCAGAATTCAAATTAGAGCTCAGATACAAGTCGTCATTTAGCTTGTCTGTCTCAGTTTCCTCTTCTGTAAAATGGAGGATAAAATGGCACCTCTCTACCTCCTTAGGTTTCTGTTAAGATAAAATGATATAATAGCTATAAAGCACTTTGCAAACCTTAAAAGTGCTACATAAATAACTAGATAGTAGGAGCTAAACAAAAATTTGCTTTGTTAACATGGTGATACTGATGATGATCTTTCTTCTGAATTATGGTTTATATAACACCTCTACCTCTACCAATTTAATCCTGTTGCAACTATATTACTGCTTTATATAATCTCTATGGTTCTTTCCAATTTTAGTATTCTCTCTTCTTACACTTGGGCTCAAAAAATCAACTTCACTAGTGTAAGACATAAGAGGCATAGTTAGATAGCAGTTTTTCTGGAAAAAAAAATCTGGGGATTTTGATAGATCACAAGCTTAACTTCAGGTGAGTATGCGGTAGTCAACAAAAGTCAATATGCTATTGGGCTGCAGGAAGACAGGCAGAGCTTCCAGGAGTAAGGAAAATATAGTCTTGCTAATATTCTACCCTGGTCAGAGCCCATGTGGAGCACTATGTTAAATTCTAGTGGGCACCATTTAGGAAGGACCTCAATAAGCTTGAGAATATCCAGAGGAAGACAACCAGAATAGTGAAGTCCATGCCATAAGAACTATTGAAAGAACTTGATATGTTTAGCAAGGAGAAGAGAAGACTGGGGTGGGGGAAGGCGCATGATAGCTATCAGACTTATTCTGTCTGGCCCTAGGGAGCAAAATCAGAAATGGGGTGTGGGTATGTTAATGTTGGTTACAAAGAGCCCAATATAGGAAAAACTTTCTGCGAATTAGAACTGTCCAAAATTAGGGAGGGCTGTCTCAGGATACAGTGACTTCCTCCTAACTGAGGTCTTGAAACAGAAGCTTTTTTTTTACCTACAAAGTAAAATTCCAAAAGAAAGAATAAAGGGATTCTACAGTATAGAAATAAGGTTAAGAGAATATGCAAGATGAAATGGAAGTCAAACTTAACTAATTTCTTACCTGGTAAATTAAGGATGAAAACCTAATTCTCATTCCAAGATACCAACAAATTTAGACCACAATAAAGTTGATGACTTTTGTTAAAATCATGTTGTTTAGTGAAATTTCTTGATGGTCATATTTCTACCAGTTTCTAGTAAGGGATTCAAAGTATTTACTACAAATTTCTTAGAAAAGAAGTGAAAGTCATGTCTTGTGATTATATGTTTGACTGCCAGGAGTTTTTCCTGTACTATATTCTTGTTTCTCATTTAATTTATTTTTGATGCATTTTTTTTTATAAAAGATTATTGAGATCCGCCCCCCCCCCCCCCCCCGGCTTCCAAGAGCCAAGATGGTAGAGTAAAAAGGCAGTCACTCTCACCATCCCCTATCAACATCTGAAAGCCCAGAAAATATCACCCTAGGAAAAACCCTGGAACAGCTGAACCAGAAGAAAGACAGGGAGCAGCAGTGCAGTAGCCCAGGTAGCTTGAGGGATTAATGGGAAAGGCCCCTCTTGCTCTGGGGGAAGGGGAGTAGTACAGAAGGGGAGGTGCCCAGCCAGCTAACAGAAAGCCCCACTTTAGCACACCAGGAGGAGATCCTGGTGCATCAGCATTCTACAGCAAAGGAGTCTCCCAGTGCCTCAGCAAAACTAAGGGAAGCAGCACTACAAAGGGCCCCAGGCAGATAAACACCCTGCAACACCCATCTAAAAGAAGCTGAAGAAAGCTAAAGGAAAGGAAAAGCAGGCAACCTAGAATTGCCCAAAAGTTACAGCCTTGCTGATTCCAGCCCAACACCAGGTAAGCTGCCACAATCCTACAGCCTCCAATTGCAAACACGGGAGGCCCCATCACACAAAGCCAGTGACCAAGACCTAGGCTCCCAACACAAGAAGCTTGGGTCAATGCCCTCTGCTCCCCAGCAGGAGAGCTCAATCTCTTTAAAGTTCAGGGAATAAAGAAACACCATGAGTAAAAAGAAACATACCATAGATTTATATTATGAGAAGAGTGAAGATCAAGACAGAAATTCTGAAGAGGACAACATTGTCAACAAACCCACATCTGCAACCACAAAAGGGAATATGAACTGGTCTGAAGCCCAAAAAGCCTTCTTAGAAGAGCTCAAGAAGGATTTTAAAAGTCAAAAGAGAATAGCAGAAGAGTCCTTAAAAAAATACAATTGGCCAACTGGAAAAAAAAGTACACTGAAGAAAGCAAGTTCCTGAAAAACATACTTGGTCAACTGGAAAAAAAGTACACTGAAGAAAACAAATCCCTTAAAAATGCAATTGGCCAATTGGGGAAGAAAGTACAAAATCTAATAGAAGAAAACAATTTGTTAAAAATTACAATTGAGCAAATGGAAACTAATGACTCTATGGGAGAGCAAGAATCAGTGAAACAGAAACAAATAAAATGAAAAAAACAGATGAAAACGTAAAATACCTCATAAATTGACCTGGAAAATTGATCCAGGAGAGACAATTTAAAAATTATTGGTCTACCTGAAGATCACGATGAAAAAAAGAACCTGGACAGTATATTTCAGGAAATCATAAAGGAAAAGTGCCCTGAAGTCCTAGAATTAGAAGGTAAAATAGCCATAGAAAGAATCCACTTATCACCTCCTGAAAGAGATCCCAAATTGAAAACACCAAGGAATAGAATAGCCAAATTCCAAAATTACCAGGTCAAAGAGAAAATACTGCAAGCAGCCAGAAAGAAACAATTTAAACATCATGGAACCACAGTCAGGATTACACAGGACCTTGCAGTTTCTACATCAAAAGACCATAGGGCATGGAACATGATATTCCATAAGGCAAAGGAGCTTGGATTGCAGCCAAAGATCAACTACCCAGCGAAAATGAGCATGATCTTTCAGGGAAGGAGACGGATATTCAACGAAATAGGGGATTTCCAAATATTCCTGATAAAAAGACCAGAGCTCAACAAAAAATTTGATCTTCAAGTACAAGATTCAAGAGAGACATAAAAAGGTAAATGGGAGAGAAAGATACGATATGTTGTTAATAAGGGCAAATTGTTTACATCCCTACAAGGAAAGATGACACTTGCAACTCTTGTGAACTGTATTGTTATTACACCATGTTAAAGGAGTATACATAAAGGGGGTGGACATAAGTTGACTTTAATGTAATGAAAAAAAAAAATCTAATCAAGTGGGTTAAATGGATCCAAGTAAGTGGATTAGGCTGATCTAAGAAAATGTACTAAGAAAGAAGGAGGCAGACAAGGGTAAATTACATTATAGGAAAAGACACAAAAACCTATTACAGCAGAGGGAAAGAAGGGAGGGGGATGAGCATTATTTGAACCTTACTCTCATGAGATTTGGCTCAAAAAGGGAATGACATAATCAGTTAGGTATAGAAATCTAACTTGCCCTACAGGCGGTAGGAGGGAAAAGGGGGAAAAAAGGGAGGGGGAATAGAAGGGAGGGAAGAAGTAGTAAGGGTAAAGGGGAAGAAAAGGTAAAGGGCTAATAGAAGGGAGGAGGGACTGAAGGAGTCTGTGGTCAAAAGCAAAACACTAGTGAGGGGGGCAAAGGAGAAAGAAAAGCATAAACAGGGGAAAAAAAGGATGGAGAAAAAGACACAGATAGTAATCATAACTGTGAATGTGAATGGGATGAACTCTCCCATAAAATGGAAATGGATAGCAGAATGGATTAAAAACTATAATCCTACAATATGTTGTTTACAGGAAACACATTTGCAAAAGAGTGACACATACAGGGTGAAGGTAAAAGACTGGAGCAGAATATATTATGCTTCAGCTGAAGTAAAAAAGAGCAGGGGAGGCAATCCTGATTTCAGACAAAGCAAAAACAAAAATAGATCTTATCAAAAGAGATAAAGAAGGAAACTATATCCTGCTAAAAGGCACCATAGACAATGAAGTAATATCATTACTAAACATATATGCACCAAATGGTATAGCATCCAAATTCTTCGAGAAGTTCAGGGTGTTACAGGAAGAAATAGACAGCAAAACTATACTAGTGGGGGACCTCAACCTCCCCCTCTCTGAACTAGATAAATCTAACCACAAAATAAACAAGAAAGAAGATAAGGAGGTGAATAGAACATTAGAAAAGTTAGGTGTGATAGACCTCTCAAGAAAACTGAATGGGGATAGAAAGGAATATACTTTTTTCTCAACGGTACATGGCACATACACAAAAATTGACCATGTACTAGGGCATGAAAACCTCACAATGCAATGCAGAAAGGCAGAAATATTAAATGCATCCTTTTCAGATCATGATGCAATAAAAATTCTATGTAATAAAGGGCCATGGAAAGATGACTAAAAATAATTGGAAACTAAATAATCTAATCCTAACAAATGATTGGTTCAAACAACAAATCATAGAAACAATTAATAATTTAATTCAAGAGAATGACAATAATGAGACAACATACCAAAACTTATGGGATGCAGCGAAAGCAGTTCTTAGGGGAAGTTTTATATCTCTAAATGCTTACATAAATAAAATAGAAAAAGAAGAGATCAATGAATTGGGCATACAACTAAAAAAAACTAGAAAAAGAACAAATTAAAAATCCTCAACTAAACACCAAATTAGAAATACTGAAAACCAAAGGAAAAATTAAGAAAATTGAAATTAAGAAAACTATTGAACTAATAAATAAAACTAAGAGCTGGTTTTATGGAAAAACCAATAAAATAGATAAACCTTTGGTTAATTTAATTTAAAAAAAAAAGAAAGAAGAAAACCAAATTACTAGTATCAAGAAAGAAAAGGGTGAAGCTACCACCAAGGAAGAGGAAATTAAAACAATAATTAGGAACTATTTTGCCCAACTGTATGCCAACAAATTTGACAATCTTAGTGAAATGGATACATATTTACAAAAACATAAATTGCTCAGACTAACAGAAGAGGAAGTAAAATACTTAAATAACCCCATCTCAGAAAAAGAAATTGAACAAGCCATTGATGAACTCCCTAGGAAAAAATCTCCAGGGACAGATGGATTTACATGCGAATTCTATCAAACATTTAAAGAACAATTAATTCCAATACTATATAGACTATTTGGAAAAACAGGTGAAGAAAGAGTCTTACCAAATTCTTTTTATGATACAAATATGGTGCTGATACCTAAACCAGGAAGAGTCAAAACAGAGAAAGAAAATTATAGACCAATTTCTCTAGTGAATACAGATGCAAAAATTTTAAACAAAATATTAGCAAATAGATTACAGCAACTTATCACAAGAATAATACACTATGACCAGGTAGGATTTATACCAGGAATGCAGGGCTGGTTCAATATTAGGAAAACTATCAGCATAATTGATCAACATCAAAACTAACAGAAACCACATGATCAGAAAAAGGTTTTGACAAAATGCAACACCCATTCCTATTAAAAAGACTAGAGAGCATAGGTATAAATGGAGTCTTCCTTAAAATAATAAATAACATCTACCTTCAGCAAGCATCATATGTAATGGGGACAAGCTAGAAGCATTTCCAATAAGATCAGGGTTGAGACAAGGATGTCCATTATCACCACTGTTGTTCAATATCATACTGGAAATGTTAGCTTTAGCAATAAGAGAAGAAAAAGAAATTGAAAGTATTAGAATAGGCAAAGAAGAAACAAAGCTGTCACTCTCTGCAGATGACATGATGATATACTTAGAGAATCCTAGAGAATCAAGTAAAAAACTACTTGAAATAATAAACAACTTTAGCAAAGTTGCAGGCTATAAAATAAACCCACATAAATCATTGGCATTTCTATTCATTACCAACAAAGCCCAACAGCAAGAGATAGAGAAATTCCATTTAAAGTTACCATAGACATTATAAAATATTTAGGAGTCTACCTGCCAACACAAACCCAGGAACTCTATGAACACAATTACAAAACACTTTTCACACAAATAAAGTCAGATCTAAATAACTGGAAAAACATCAGTTGCTCATGGGTAGGCCAAGCTAATATAATAAAAATGACAATTCTACCTCAATTAATTTACTGATTCAGTGCCATACCAATCAAAGCACCAAAAAATTATTTCATAGAGTTAGAAAAAATAATAAGAAGATTCATTTGGAAGAACAAAAGGTCCAGAATATCAAGGGAACTAATGAAAAGAAATGCAGGGGAAGGTGGCCTAGCTATTCCTGATCTTCAATTGTATTATAAAGCAGCAATCATCAAAACTGCTTGGTACTGGCTAAGAAATGAGAATGATGGATCAGTGGAATAGGTTAAATATGCAAGACACAGTAGTCAATCACTATAGTAATCTATTATTTGATAAACCCAAAGAACCCAGTTTCTGGGATAAGAACTGACTCTGAACAAAACTGCAGGGAAAAATGGAAAAGAGTATGGCAGAAACTAGGCATAGACCAAAATCTCACACCATATACCAAAATAAAGTCAAAATGGGTTCATGATTTAGATATAAAGGCTGATACTATAAGCAAACTGGGAGAGCAAGGAATAGTTTACCTATCAGATCTATGGAGAACAGAAGAATACATGACCAAACAGGAGATAGAGAACATTATGAAAAGCAAATGGATAACTTTGATTACATTAAATTGAGAAGTTTTTGCACAAATAAAGCCAATGCAACTAAGATTAGAAGGAAGGTAGAAAATTGGGAAAGAATTTTTACAACCAGTCTCTCTGATAAGGGCCTCATTTCTGAAATATATAGAGAATTAAGTCACATCTATAAGAATACAAGTCATTCCCCAATTAATAAATGGTCAAAGGATATGAACAGGCAGTTCTCATATGAAGAAATTAAAGCTATCTACAGTCATATGAAAAAATGCTCTAAATCACTATTGATTAGAGAAATGCAAATCAAAACAACTCTGAGGTACCACATCACACCTATCAGATTGGCCAACATGACAAAACAGGAAAATGATGAATGTTGGAGAAGATGTGGGAAAATTGGAACACTAATGCATTGTTGGTGGAGTTGTGAAATGATCCAACCATTTTGGAGAACAATCTGGAACTATGCCCAAAGGACTGTAAAAATGTGCATACCCTTTGACCCAGCAATACCACTTCTAGGGCTATATCCCAAAGAGATCATACATATGGGAAAAGGAGCCACATATACAAAAAATATTCATAGCAGCTCTTTTTGTGGTGGCAAAGAATTGGAAAGTGAGAGGATGCCCATCAATTGGGGAATGGCTGAACAAGTTGTGGTATATGAATGTACTGGAATACTATTGTGGTATAAGAAATGATGAACCGGCTGACTTCAGAAAAACCTGGAAAGACTTGTATGGTCTGATGCTGAGTGAAGTAAGCAGAACCATGAGAACATTGTGTATGCCACGTTGTGGTGATGACTAATATTGATAAACTTAACCCTTACCAGCAACACAAGGATCTAAGACCTCTCCAAAGGCCTTGTGATGGAAAATGCTATCCACATCCAAAGAAAGAACTATGGAAATTGAATTGCTATTTTTTTCTCTTCTGTTGAGTTTTGTTTCCTCTTTCTGGTGGTTCCTCCTATTGGTTCTAAGTTTTACTTACAACATCACTAATGTGAAAATATGTTTAATAGGAATGTATATGTGTAGCCTATATCAGATTGTATGCTGTCTTGGGAAAGGTGGTGGGGAGGAAGGGGGACAAAAATTTTAAACTCAAAAGCATATGGAAGTGATTGTTGATAGATCTAAATAAATTAATAAAATATTTTTTAAAAAAGATTATTGAGTTTTTTATACTACAGGCATTTCTTGACATCTCTTGTGCCCTGACTAAATCCTCATACCAAAGAAAAACAATTAAGCAAAACTAACTGACCAAATAACCTCATCTGACAACAATTCCACATGCTACATCTATAGTTGCCCATATTTTGATTGAAAGAAAAGAGGGGGGAAAAACCAACTTTGGTTATATAGTTAGGTGATATGGGTTCAAATAGCCGTTCTTTTGTTTGCCTAGATAACCTGGTGTAAATCACAACTTCCTTGGGCCCAAATTTCCTACTCTGCAAGATTAGAGGATTAGACTAGAAGGCTTCTGAGGTAGCAGAAAGAAAGAAGGTGAAGGAAAGGACCAATAACCTTATACATTAGATAATAAGCCTCCTGAAGAGTGAAGAATTGGTGATATTGAGAATAAGTTTTTTGAGGTTGATCTTAGGGATATAAACCTAATAAGACAGTAAACAAACACCAGCTGAAAAAGAAAGATACAGATTTGCCAAAGGAATTCATATTCATAGTCTAGTGTATAGGGGAAAACACAGAGATTCTTGTCTGAGAATATTAACAATATTGAGCAATTGACTAATATTGACTAATATGGCCACCTTGAGAAACAATCCAACATTTCCACTGATGTATAATCTGGCTGTACTGTGGGTATTTGCTTAAAATCACTGGGAAGTGGAAATAGTTGCTTTACAACTGGAATTGAAGTTAAAGTAAAGAAAAATTTAAGGAGAAGCAATATGATATTACCACTACTAGAATAAAATAAGCTGCTTAAAAACAGGCTTTTATTATCAATATGATTAGTTAGAAAATATTTTAGTTTTGCAGAGTAACCTTGATATAGTTATTGTGTACCCAATTCCTCTACAATTTAGTCACAGATTACTTTATAATTTTATTATGAGAGCTGACTATGGACCTAGTTTGGAAAAGCAGAAAAATACAATTTTGTATTTAATCTCTAAATATTAATCTTTATTTCTCCAGAAATTTTATTATGAATAACACCTGATTTTCAAAGTCTTTGGGTAGGGAAATCATTGATTTTAAAAATGAAAATATACAGGAATCTGGAAATATCGGATCTAGTCTCAATTATCACCAAATAGGTGACCCTGGGCAAATGACTTAACATTTATGGCCTCAGTTTCCTCATTTGCAAAATAAGGAAGTTGAACTAGATATCTGTAAGGTTTGTTCCAGCTAAAAAAGGAGGGGTGATTTTACAAGTTCAGTGGTAAGGTTAGATAGAAGGGACATAAACCTTGGACTAGATGACTTCTGAAGGCCTTCCAACTTTGAGATTCTGTGGCTTTTTTTGTGCAGTGATTGTGGAGAAGCAGAAGAAATTACATTACCTAAAAGCTTTTAAAAGCTTAGTCCTCAAAAGAAGAGATCATTCCATTGTCTTTTTATCCCCAGCACCAATCACAGTGTGTTGTACATAGTAGGTACTGAATAAATATTGGTTGTTGAATTAACTTGTCTTCTCTTCTCAGTAAAAATGGGTACATCTCCAAAGAAAGATGACAAAAAATAGAAATATAAAAGATTTAAAATTTTCAAGAGAATCATTTTCTTTTTTGGACAGGGCACTATGAATACTTTAAGTTTGTTGAATAAGAGATGATGTTAAACACCAGAGTCTTGGTATGAAAGTGGTTGATGGATTTAATTGACTCTTTCATCTACTGTTATCAAACTGGTTAAAAAAAAACAGATTAAAAGTTTTAAAATTTTAACTAATAAATACATTTTGAAATGTGCTTCAAATCAATTTGGTAGATAAAAATCAATCACCTTTTTTTTTAAAGATTAATTTATTTTTAGTTTTCAACATTCACTTTTATACATTCTGAGTTCTAAATTTTCCTCCTCCTTCCTCTTCCCCCTCCCCAAAACAGCATGCAATCTGATATAGTGCAATGTATAATAATGGTAAACATATTTCCACATTAGTCATGTTGTGAAAGAAGAATCAGAATAAAAGGAAAAAACCATGAGAAAGAAAAAACAAGCAAAAGAGAAAATAGTATGCTTTGATCTGCATTCAGACTCCATAGTTCTTTCTCTGGTTGTAGATAGCATTTTCCATCATGAGTCTTTTGGAATTGCCTTAGATCACTGCATCGCTTAGAAGAGCTAAGTCTATCAAAGTTTCTCATCATACAATGTTGCTGTTTCCATATACAACATTTTCCTGGTTAGGCTCACTTTGCTCAGCATCAGTTCATGTAAGTTTTTTCCAGGTTTTTCTGAAATCTGCCTGCTCATCATTTCTTATGGAACAATAGTATTCTATTACATTCATGATGGTATATAACTTGTTCATTCATTCCTCAATTGGTGGGCACCCTCTCAATTTCCAATTCTTTGCCACCACAAAAAGAGCTGCTATAAATATTTTTGTACATATGGGTTTTTTTCTCCTTTTTTATGATCTCTTTGGGATACAGACCTTGTAGTGGTATTGCTGGATCAAAAGATATGCTCAGTTTTATAGCCCTTTGGGCATAGTTCCAAATTGCTCTCCAGAATGGTTGGATCAGTTCACAACCCCACCAACAATGCATTAGTGTTCCAATTTTCTCACATCTTCTCCAACATTTATCATTTTTCTGTTTTGCCATGTTAGCCAATCTGATAGGTGTAATATGGTACCTCAGTGTTGTTTTAATTTGCATTTCTCTAATCAATAGTGAAAAAAATCAATCATCTTTACCAAGCATTTATGAAGTACTTACAGTATTATATTCCAGTCACCATTCTAAGGGCTGGAGAAACAAATAGAAAAACAATACAGTTCTGGCTTTCAAAAAACTCACATTCTAAATTAGGGGAGATAACCTGTAGAGCATGTGAAATGGAGTAATGTGTAAAAAGGTCTGGAAAGGTAGTTGGGCTCTAGATGATAAATGGCTTTATATTTTGAACAGTGTTTGTATTTGATTCTATAAATAATAGAAATCCACTATAGCTTTTTAAGGAGGAGGTTGATGTAATCATGCCAGTGCCTTAAGAATATCATCTTGGCAGATATATGGATGATAGATTGGACAGATGAGAGAATGAAGACAAGTAGACCAATTAAGAGCTTGTTACAACAGTCTGGGTGAGAAGTGTTGAGGATTTGAGTTAGGATGGTGATATATAAGTAGAAAGAAGGGGACAGATTCGAGAGGAATTACAAATGTAGTGACAAGACTTGGTCAACAATTGGATAAAACATAAGAACTTAGAGCTAAATGTTCTAGTCTAACATAGCACCATTTGTCTGGGGATGGTGGTACATGCTTTTAATCCCTACTACTGTGGTGAGGCTGTGGCTGGTGTATTCCTTGAGATTGGGAGTTCTGAGTTATAGTAGGGCTAATGGCTGTTACATGTCCACACTAAGTCTGGCATTATTATATTGACTGCCCAAGAGTGGAGGGCCACCGTGCTGCCGCAACAGAGATAAATTGGCTCATGTTTGAGGCACCAAGCAAGTTAAAATTTCTGTGCTGATTAGCATTGTGATTGGTCCCATGAATGGTCACTTCCAGCAAGACAGATGGTCACAGTTTCAGAATACAATAAAATAGACCTTGTCAAGTCTAACTACATTCCCACATTTAGAATTGATTTAAAATGATCTATTCTTTTAGAATATTTGGTGAACACAGAGTTCTAGAATGGAATTCCGGAGGGAACCTCTTTCCCCTTCATCTTCTTGTCCTTTACTTCCATTGCAGAAGGTTTTTTCCCCTCAGGAATTTAGTAGCTATGAAAGGTCATGTGCTGGTGTCACAATAAGACAGTGGTATTTCCTCAGCTGAGATATCCCACTAGGGTATTGTAGGGTGGAAATATGAGAAGCTGTTGTATATGTCAAGTGCAACATTTAATTCCTAGTTTTCCACATTCCAGGGATAGACAAAGAATAACAGCTGACTTTGGTTTGCCTCAAACAGGCTCAGATATGTGAGGCCAAGGCTGACTGAAAACCAAGGAGTGATTTAGTTTAGGAATTAAAAAGCTGCTGCAGAATACCAAAGGTTAGGGACTGCAGCTGTTTGAAAACCTTGGTAGCTGACCAAGGTAGCACCTGGGCATTCTTAAGGTTATGGAAACTTTCTTTCAGGGATATCTGTCCCCCCACCCCATGATCCTGGGAGCAAGGTTTCAGGATGGTGTATTAGGACTGAAATATGCATCTGGTAGAATTCAAAGCATTAAAATTACTCAAAGTCACTGCTAATAGTGACTCATTTTATGAAATGCAACTCAATTTATAAATGGAAAAAGACTCACCCTACAGGCTTAACACACATAAGTGCTGTCCACCATTTACTTACTATTGTTTATGCCAAGAAAAAAAAGAACCACTGACAGAATTATTTTGGTTTACAAATTGATCAGCAAAATTCATTCTAATAGGCAGTATGGTAGAGTGGATAAAAGACTGGCTTTATAGGTGAGAAGACCTAGAGTCAAATCTTATCTTTGACACATACTGATTGCATCACTATGGGCAAGACACTTAACCTTTCACATGCTCTAATAATATGCTCTCCAAGACCGTAAAGAGAAGAGGAGTTGCTTATTTATATCAGTGAAGGGAATTTCCCACAAGGAGTTCTCTACACCAATAAAACCATTGCAAATCACCCCTCCAATCTATTCGAATGCCACCATTTCTCAAGGTAAGTGCAGATCTTATCACATCAGTCCATCGTAGTTTTAAGTCATACCACACTTTAGTTACATAAAATGGTGTGCAAAACACTTTAATATGCTATTTCATTACACCTTCACAACAACTCTATGAGGTAGGTGCCATTGGTATCCCCATTTGAGCAAACCAAGGCTGAGAGAAGTTAAATGATTTCTAAGGGTCACATAGTTAAATGAAGTGTCTGAGGCAGGATTTGAACTCAGATCTTCCTAACTCCTAGTCCAATACTCTATCTCTGTCCATGGTGCCACCTAATTGTTCATTACTGTTACATTATTTTATTATAAAATCTTTTGTGAATTAGAATTTAAACAGATATTGTTATAATAGAACAAAGTTTAATAGCTATTTTTAATGGCTAATAACCTCTAAATGTTGATGAACATTTCAAAGAAATTAGAGCTATCCATAGTCATATGGAAAAAAATGCTCTAAATCACTATTGATTAGAGAAATGCAAATCAAAACAACTCTCAGGTACCACATCACACCTATTTAATTGGATAATGTTACAGAAAAGGAAAATGATAATTGTTGGAGAAGATGTGGGACAATTGGAATACTAATGCATTGTTGGTGGAGTTGTGAACTGATCCAACCATTCTGGAGAGCAATTTGCAACTATGCCCAAAGGCTTATAGAACTGTTCATACCTTTTGATCTAGCAGTACCACTACTAGGTCTGTATCCCAAAGAGATCATAAAAAAAGGAACAGGACCCACATGTACAAAAATATTTATAGCAGCTCTTTTTGTGGCGGCCAAGAATTAGAAATTGAGGGGGTGCCCATCAATTGGGGAATGAATGAACAAGTGTGGTATATGGATGTAATGAAATACTATTGTGCTATAAGAAGTGATGAGCAGGTGGACTTTAGAAAAACCTGGACTTACATGAACTGATCCTGAGTGAAGTGAGTAGAACCAGGAGAACATGGTACACAGTAACAGCAACATTGTGTGATGATCAACTTTGATAGACTTAGCTCTTCTCAGATCTCTTCTACAATGATCTAAGACAATTCCAAAAGACTCATGATGGAAAATGCTATCCACATCCAGAGAAAGAACTATGGAATCTGAATGCAGATTAAAGCAAATATTTTCTTTTTTTTTTTTCTTTCTGGTGGTTTTCCCCTTTTCTTCTGACTCTTCTTTCACAACATGACTAATGTGGAAATATGTTCAATATGACTGTACATGTATAGCCTATATCAGATTGCTTGCCATCTTGGGGAAGAAGAAGAGGAGAGGGAGGGAGGAAGAAAAAAATTTAGAACTCAAAATCTTACAAAAGTGAATGCTGAAAACTAAAAGAAAAAAAATGTGATGAACATTCCCAAACTATGCTAATTAAGAGATCAGGGTATAAAAACATAAAGGTTTTAAAAATTTTTTTTGAAGGCCAATAAATCTGTCCCCTTCTCTTCTCTTCTCCCCTCCTCCCCCATCCCCTGGCATTAGCTCTCTCCTTATGCTTATAAAGAAAAACAAAATAACTATGGAAAAAGATTTCTGTCTATACTTTTCCTGGAAAACTGATGATTTGTAGGGACAGCTAGGTAGTGCAATGGATAAAGCACCGGCCCTGGATTCAGGAGGACCTGAGTTCAAATCCAGCCTTGGACACATAACACTTACTAGCTGCGTGACCCTGGGCAAGTCACTTAACCCTATTGCCTACCAAAAAAACAAAAAAACAAAAACTGATGATTTGTCATTTCTGGAGAGGTTTATCAACATACTAGCTATAATAAAAAGATGGCAAATCTCAGGACCCAATTTCTCCCCCCCTTCCCTACCCCTACAAAACCAATAAATACATGGCTTCATGAAACTTCATGAATGAGACTAACTCCAGAAAAGAGTGCCTTGAGTAGTATTAAAATGGAACACAGGGATGGAAAGGAAGGAACCCTAGAGACCACTGGTGAAGCAATGCAATGTTTATATATGCCTTTGTCTCTAAGGGATAATACTACTATCCTAGTAATAGCATGAGTTTTGAGAAGCACCAGAAGAAAATGGCAGCTTGTGCCAAAGATAAGTTTGTTTTTGCTTAAGATCAAAGGAGGGCCATTTGCAAAAATAGCATCTTATATACCCAAAATTAAACATAAATTAATTTATTAATTAATTTGGTCTTTATTGTCTTCCTACCAATGATTCCTTACCTTTTTACATGTGTTCACATTAACCACAGGACACATCATGTTTATTCTGTCACCTGAATTTACAGGCAAACTGAAACTAGGCCCCTGTCTAAATTTACTGTGGCTATAACTTCTTGACTTCTTGGCTTGAAGACCAATAATTAAATTTTTGTGGACAACAGATATATTTTGACCTTGAGGTCCATAAGAGACCAATAAAGAGATCAACTATTTCAAATCCAAAGGCCAGGAAATGTTGAGAGAGATTTTGAAACCCAAAACAGACTCATGGCTAACCAGTCTTTCTCTTGATGTTCATGTTATCAACTTTATTCATATCATCATCCAATTCATGGACCAAATATTGGTCATAGCAATCCACAGAGTTTATTATCTACTAAGGAAGAAGAAAGGACAAAAACATATCTAAAATGATCGTTAAAAAAGTGGTCATTGTCTACTTATGTAATATTGGTACCATATATCATGCCTCATAACATAACTTTCTAATGAGTCCAGATTGTATGACTCTTCTGTTCTGTTCTGTTCTGTCCTATTCAATGACAACTATGCAAATTATCACCCCCAAGGTGAAAAAGTGACAAATAGAAACTATGAAGTGAGTTAAGCCCATAATAGTAGAATGTAATTTTCCTGAGGGCAGGATCTACTTCATTTGTGTTTGTATAACCCAGTGCTAACACAGTGGATTCCATAATAAGTGGATTTATGATCTTAGGGATGAAGATGATCCTTTCAATAATGCAGATCACAACCCATCTATCCTGCACATCATTTGTCTGTTTCCTCCCAGAAGCTATCCACAGGAGGTCTATCCCAAGTGTTGGGGCCTTCCTCTTTTTTCTGTTGTGAGAATAACAATGGTACACAGAAACTGTTCACAGCACTCATCACATGACTAGTCCATCTTCTTTTTTTGATTAGAAGTTTATTTGGCAGTATCTTTTACTCTGGCTTCTATTTGTACTTCCTTAGTAACGTGTTGTATGCTCACACCCATCATACACAAAGTAGATGCTTGATAAATACACACTGAAGTTGCATACTAAATTGCTGTGCTGAACGCACTTGTTTAAATTCGGGATGATTTCTTGAAGTTTTCCATATTCCAAATAGATATATTATTTACTTAGAGAGGGATCAAAGTTAGAACATATAGCACCTCATTTCAACCTCTCATTCATCCTTGACTGTTCATTGCAACATCTTATTATGTTTTTTGATCTACCATTTTGCCATAGTGGAGGACATTCTTCCCCTTAGAGGCAATTAGCTCACTGCAAAAGAAACTTAGGTCTGGTTTTGGCTTAAGTAGACGTTTGAGACCATTTGCAAATGTGGTTCAGACTCATAAGTAGATAAGAGTAATTTCAGGAGAGCATCAGGGAAAGAGGTAAACAAACTCTTTATTTCATCACTCATTCCTGGACTCTTTAAGAAAATAATGGTTAGAATGGAGATTCCTTACCAACCACTTTCTGCCAACAGAGAAACAAGAACCATGGCAAGTCCTGACAAGTGGCACTTCAAAGTTACCTCAATGTCATGCAAAACTGTGCTGACTGCTTCCAAGTCATCAAAGCATGGGGGGAAGAATGGATTATAGATACATAGGATGAGAAGCTGCAGCCATAAACCAGCCAGAGACATGCATTCAGCTATTCTGCTGCTACAGTTACAGTTGCAGATGGTTATTAGTTATTGTTGAAACTTGGATTGCACACAAAAGAAGATAAAACAGCCAATGTTTTATCGAATAATGCTGTCAACCTTCCATGCTAATGCAGCTTTTCCAAGAGATGGGATGGTTATTGAGAATTATGAAGCCCTGGAGGACTCCAGTCTAACTAGGAAAAAGTGGCAGCTGCTACATATGGTCTCTCCACTCGATAGAATTAAGAGAAAACCATGTGAAACCCAACACACGAACTCTTTGATAGCCCAGCAGTAATTTCTTTGCTCTTGGCAGGTAATTAAACTGAAGGCTTTCTTACAACTTCCTCCTCAGCAGTGGAACATCTTACCCTTTAAGTCAAAGCATGGAAGACTTTTATCTAAATTTCTCACTAATTCATTTGTTGGGACCTCAAGAGTCCCTCTACTCCCATTTGCCTTTCTTTTTTTCTGCCAGCTAACCATGATTTATTTGATAAAGGGGAAGAGAAGGGAGAGAGGGAGAGATGGAGGGAAGGAGAGAGGGAGAGAGGGAGGGAGGGAGAGAGAGAGAGAGAGAGAGAGAGAGAGAGAGAAATACGGGTGAAAAATCCATGTCTTTTAAAATAAGTTGCTGCTTAAGCCTTCCCAAGATTCAATTTAATCCATCTTCTGACCTACATGACTAGCTAAAGTCTCCACTGAGGCAATGCCGGTCACAGCTTATTAGGGCAGGGAGTGGAGTTTCTGTCTTTTAGATCTGGATGGTGTGTACTTAAAGATTGAAGAAAATTTGGCTGAATTTGCTCTCCTCTGCCTGGCCTTCTACCCAAGTGTTCTCAGGCTCAAAGGTGAAACCAAATGGCTGCAAACATGAAGTCATGGCATTGGAACACAGTTAGTGTTGTCCCTGAGGAACCACAAAGAAACTGGACTGTTAGAGTGAAATGGGCATGGTTAGCCAATAACCATGGGTAAAGGGAATTTTTCCCTTTTCTTTTTTCAAACTAAGGTTAAGACAACCCCTTTCTCAGGCCAAGACTTCTCTAAACACTTTCTTCTCGTTTTTAGTTCCGTTCCTTTCCTTTCTATTAATCTATACACCCAAGGTTCAGCACTTTAAGGAGAACCAAAATAGTTGAGATGTAAGGGCAAGAGTAAATAGTTCCAATGAAACTTTAGTAAAGGAATTGTGGTGATATGTTTGACCCTTAAGTATGGCCCAGACTAGCACTCCTAAAAAGGGACAGTACTTTCATCTAACTTTTTTTTTAATTTTCAGAAAATAATTCTAGTACACAAAGAGTAATGGGATGAACACTTGATTTTAGATATTAAAAAACCCTAGGAGGACATGCTCTTCCTGCTGCTTGAGAAATTGGTCTTTTGGAAAGGCATCTTGACTGTGAACACAGATCATTTCAAATCAACACGTATTTATTAAGCACCAGGTACAAGGTAACTCATAGGATGATTTCCTTTCCCCTCCCTAAAATACTATGATCAGCTACTAACTTTTTAAATGTTTAGAAAAAGCAAATCCAGTTTGCCATGACAATTGGCTAGATCGGTGTACTTCTCCCCTGTATGTGCAGAGTTCAGGAAGGAACTAGCGAGGAGGAGCCATGTGCTATGATGAATAGGAAGTAAGGACTAGTCACACTTTGTTTCACTGAGAAACAGGTCTGTTTCCACAGTTGAGTTTTAAAAGAATATATCTAAAAACATTTCTCAGCTCATTTTTCTCATTTTGTTATATTTAGCATTATGACTAGATAATGGTGTTTATTCCCTTGTGGATGAGAAATTAAATGGCAGTGAGGAGCAGAGGAAAGAGAACAGGATTTAGTTGCAGAAGATTTGGATTTGAACCCTAGCTCTGCTATTTACTACCCATAGGAACTTGGGCAAATTACTTGTCCTTTCTGGGCCTCAGTTGCTTTATTTGTAAAATAATGTGATTGTACTATATGACCTCCAAAGTCTATTTCAGCTCCAAATATATAATCTCAATTATCACATAGATTTCACTATGACAAAATCAAATTTTTCTTCATTCAGATCACAATTAGAACCCCTCTGTTTCAGATCAAATTCCATCCCTTTTTATCTATGCCATTCAAATCCAAAAAACATTGAGAGTTCATAAAACACAAACATTTCAACTTGCCTTCAAAATTATCTTTACCACTTACAAAATCCACTTCCCTCCCCAAAACAAAACAAAACAAAACAAAGCCAACAATAAAATATGGAAACCCATCAAATGTGTTCTCAGGAGTGCCAAAAGGAAGCAAAAAAAGTACATTACTGATTGTATGCTTGAGTATTTTCTCCACTTGTTTGCCAATGGTATGTTGTTTACTTGCATAACAAATGAAAACACACATCTGCATGTATCATTCATTGTCTTTTGGATCTGGAGTTGATGCCACTGATGGTGATGGCTATAAATGCAGGTATGGGAGCATATATGTGACATGAGATTTAGAGTTACAAGGGGTCTTGTACATGAATTTTGGTGAACCTTCTCATTTTTTAGTGGAGGAAGGTAATTGGGAAATGAAATGACTGATCCTAGTTTATTAAGGAACTGGGATCTGAACATATATCCTTTGGCTCCAAATTTGGTGCTCTTTGTACTATACCAGCTTGGATGGTGTTTTCAAAATCATGTTCTATTCTTAGAGCTTCATGCTGCATATCATGATCCCCCAGGTAGCCTGAAAAATATCCATAGCTTTAAAAGTCTCACCCCACCTATTTCCATTGCCTCACCCTCTCTCCCTTGCTTTCCTGTGGCTCCTGAGAGCATCCCTGGGGGGAGGGCAATGTGGCTGACAGATGTCACCCAAGTCTCCAACCCTTACACCACCATGGGAAATGGAAAGGGAACTGATGACTAATGTGGAAGATCTAATTCATAAATCATAGATTTAGAACTGAAGGGTCCTTGGAGATCATCTAATCCAACTTACTATGATTTCCTAGTGAAAAGACTAAAGGCCCTGCTAGCTAATGCTGCCACCAAATCATGTTTCTTTCAATTTCTTTGCTCAAGAAAAATTATCCCAACTCTGATGATCTGCATGGCATCAAATAATATTTGTAATGTCCTTAGCACAGTGCCTAGCACATAGCAGGTATTTAAGAAATGCTTGTTCCCTTTTCCCTATATGGCACTATTAATTTTCAGTTTGAGTTTATCATTTGAAATTGTATTGGGAAAAAAAAAACTCACCAAACTTAAAATTATTGTAGTCAGTTTTTTAAAAAAGATTTAAAACATTTCCTGTGGTTTTTTGTGATCATCATACAAAACAGTATTTAATATAAGTGTACTTTTTTTCACTATTTTATTATTCAAGATATGTGATTTAAGTGATATGAGAACTCCATCCACTAGTACTGATTGTGACCTTTTGAGTCCTTAGTACATGATTTCATGAGTTGTGGTGACCAAAAAAAAAAAAAAATTCCCAACTTCATGGTGGTTATGGTAAGGAGTCTCTCCATTCTTAGCTTGACTGGGCTCAAAAAACTGAGTTTATTAAGTCCGGTCAGAGTTGATCTCAGTCGGCCCAGTTTCCAATAGTCCAGAGTCACTTCCATGACCTCTTCCTGTCATCATCATCATCACCATCATGATAGCTAGCATTTATATAGCACTTTAAAGTTTGTAAAATGTTTTTTTTTTTTTACAAATATCTCATTTGATCCTCACAAGGGAGGGAAATGCTATTATTATCCTCATTTTACAGATGAGGAAACTAAGGCAGACAGAGATCAAGTGACTTGCCTAAGGTCACAAAACTAGTATGAGTCTGAGGCAGGAGTAGAACTAAGATCTTCCTGAATTCAAATACAGTCCTCTAAAGAACTATGATAAATAAAGAATCAATAAGGAACTGGTAAATTACTTTAGTGGAGGATGCATCATCTCTCTGCAGTATCTGGCAAAGGTATATTCATTGACTGACCAACTCAAAGTTGCCATTCAACTGTCTGCCACCTCCTAGACAACATGATAGCATGGCAGCACCATCTCATGGGAAACCCAAAAACAAAAAAGGCCTAGAAATCTCTAAAAAAGGTGATGCAAACACACGCACACACACACACCTCACCCACATGTGACTAGAAATCATAATCTAACCTGACTTACAAGAAGTCAGACCTGTAGCCTAGCAGCTTTCTGTTCAAGGTTTTGGATGAGAAATCATAAGAGTTATAGCATCACCCACACCATGTTGTTTTTTAAGCAAAATTCAACTGCTTTTTAAATGACCATAATCTTATGAGCCACCACATCAAACAACTCAATGGAGAGCTAATATGAAACAAATTGATATTTCTTCTGTGTTTTAGGTGTGGTACAAGATACAAAAGATATCAGAGAATTTACTTTTTTAAAAGGTTTGGAAAAGAAATTAAAGGACTACTTTTTAAGTCCTTTAAGGGCACTACCTCCCATTCCCAAGTCCCAAAAGTGGTTCTCTTGTATTAATCCTCTCTCTCTCAAGGAGAGGATGGATTTGATGATTTCTAAAGTCTCTTCCAGCTCCAACATTCAATGAACCATAGCCATAATAGAAAATTACTTCATCTTTTAGTATGACCATAACTGCTAGATTTTAATGACATCATTTATTGTATTCTACTAATGTTTTCTTTTCCTTAATTTGCCTTGCAAACAAATGACAATAGATGCTTTAAGTTAAACTTATATATGTTAGATGGGAAGTGTTTTATAGTGCATGGAGAATCAACCCTGGCATCAGGAAGAGCTGTCTCTGATGCATAATGGCTACGAAACTGTGACTGTGACTGTGGAGAAGTCACAATATCTTGGTGTCCCAGGCAACTCTCTAAGACCCTCAGTTTTATGTCATTTGCAACAAGTAGAAGAAGTTTCCTTATGTGAAGGAAACTTCACTTAAACCAATGAAATAATAGGTCTTGAGATTTAAAAAAATCTATCATACAAAAAACAAAATGCTGGTACACACAGTTGAGTTAATTGTGATGCATTTACTAGATCAACCTATTTAAATAGAGAGAGCTCTTAGGAGTTTCAAATTAAATCTTAATTGAGATGGCTCAATAAGGATGCATTCATTTACTGTTAAATGTAGCTTAGGCACAGAATACAATCAATAGCAGTATCCTTATGATGAGATGAATTTTGGTCAATGCTTCCTAACATATAATCATATAATATTACGTCTCTGTGTGTACACTTATTTTGTGGCTTTAGTCTACAGTTATCCCTTCCACATTGCCAGGGTTAGGGGTGCACCCCCTCTCCCATTGTGGGATCTGGAAAATCTGTGTAAAATGTTTTGGCCCTGCCTCAGTACCAGAGACAAAATCTGAATTTTTTTCTTTTTCTTTTATGGGGTGTTTACAGTACCTCACTGCAAAATTTGGGTTGATAGTATACATCAGTGTACATATATCTTATGCATTTTTGAGTTTTTAAACCTTCACATGTCCTCTGCAGCTTCCACAAAACTCCCCCCAACTTCCCATTTAATTTCCTTTTTAATGATCTATTGAAACCATGATGGGGAAAGTTGCAATGTGAAAGGGATAAGTGTATATGAAAGCCTTGGTCAATATGTCTTAGAGAAAAAGATCCAGTGAATATAAAAAAAAAATTTCCTTAGTGTGAAAGGACATTTGAATTTAGCATTTTTTCATTAGCACACACCACTTTCTATCTAAACTTATATTATTCTTGTTCAGGGCTTATGTTTCTAAGAATTTCTTTGGAGAAGAAAAGAATAAAATTAAATTTGGAAATTCCTGTCATTAGGTGCCAGAAAAGTATGGTAATAACAAACCACCAGCACCACCATGATTACTACCTATAAAATAAAAATGAAGTGTATTATTTTTGTTCTTTTAGAAAACATGGAACATTTTAAAGATGTCCCATTTGAATATTTATTACCCCTTATTTTGGTTATTCTTTCATTTACATGGGTTAGTTCATCTCATTTTGCTCAAATATGATGTATCTTTCCAAACACTGGTAATCAGTGACTAAAACCAAGTCTTATGTCCAGTTTTGGATTGGAGGTTGCCAATTTTGATCTTCCTTCTTGGGTAAAGCTCACATTAATTCCACAGGCACAGAAGTGTCTGCCATAGATTCTCTTTAGGGCCAAGCACAATGAAAAGTGACTACTGGAGCATAGACACAGAAGGAAGACTGATAGGGTCACTGTAAGCTTTTGGAAAAGACATCAGCTATTAATCTGGCTTGAAATTCTTACCCCTTAGCTACAAACCTTTCCCTCAGGGTAAGACACTCCTACCTCAAAAAAAAAAGACAATTCTTTGCCTCTTGCTCCACCAGTTCACAGGACTCCATCATTCTTCCTGTTGAGGTGACTAAAATTTAGGGAAAACTCAGATTTGTTGGAGGTATGTAATTATTATTCTCCTAGCCATTCACCTTTGTCCTAACACACCTTTCTTAAACAGATATTAAACTTGTATTTTTGCCCAAGTACATAAAGCTCTGAGAGGCTGATTTCCCATCACGCCTTACCCTTTCCATCTAACTGCACATTAATTAAGGAAAAATGGAAAGACTGTTTATTTCTCTCATTTGGTAGGTGGTCTTCAGATTCTCTGTGATTAAGAACAAAATGAACAGCTCCCAAATCCTATAATGAAGTTGCCTGACTGATGCCTAAAGAGTTAAACATGGATTCTGAAGGGCATATGTTAAATCAATTGCTGGAGCATTTATTGCAATGTCAAATTTCAAAAAGAACTATTTACCCAAAACTCTGGAGCCCCATAATGCAATTGCAACTAGCAGACTGGAGGAGATGGAACGGCTTTGTAACATAGCTTTAGTTTTCAGGAAAGTGATTTATTGCTCCCCATGCAATAATTCTTCAAAGATCTACACAACTAGACTTTATAGTTATATTCCTGACTTCAGGAAAAATCTATTTCATACTTGAACTCTAGCCTCCCTTCATTAATCTATGAATTATAATTAGCAAAGTTAAATCATGATCCTGGAAGAAGTGTTCGGCTTTTTTTTTTTTTAAACCCTGGGAAAAGTATCTGGTTTCCAGAATTTGGTTTGGGTAATTTGAAATAATTTTCTTTTATTACTTTACTCAGAAGGACTTCATTAGAAAATTTTTCTATTTTTAGCAATAATGTGACCGGGATGTTCAGTCTTATACCGTACTTGAGAGAGAGGTTATAACTAAGCTTACTGTAAATTAGAAAGGTCAGAGAAAAGGGCATTTTCCAAGGGTAGTCCAGTACGTTATCACATCACTGTATAAATGTGATTTCTGATCGACCAAAGGTTTTGGAGGTATTCTGTGATAACAGTAACAACAATAAGAGTATTGATAACATGTAACTTTGAGAAGCTATGATTTTCTTTGTATGGGTATGACCTCCAACGAGGCTAATTACAAGTTTTTTGTGACGTTGTTCCATGAGGTTCAGTGACTGAAAACATCATTCCCTGGTAGTAACATCCTAATACTGGGGCTTTGGAAGCCTAATTAGTGAAGCTCATTAACAGATAAAAGATACTCAGTCCATGACCAGGCCCAATAATATTAACAGCTCACATTTATAGGATACTTTATGGCTACAAAATATTTTATATACATTCCCTATAAGGAAGGCATGGTAAATAATATTATTTACATGTTGCAAATGGGACGCTTGCAAGATCAGAAATAAAAGACTAGAAAGGACCTTGGGGACATCTAGTCTAAGTTCCTCATTTGCAGATAAAGAAACTGAGGCCAAGGAAAGTTAAATGACTTGCTGAAGGTCACACAAGTAGTAACCAAGGTAGCATTTGAACTCAGATCCTTCCAACTCAAGAGCTACCATGCTTTCCACTGCACCAAACTACTTCTTATGATCAGGTTGGCCAGAGGGTGCTAAATTTCTTGGTCATATTAGCACTTGAAGACCACAAAGTTATAAAAGAGTTATGATCTGCTATCAGTGGTGGGAGTGGGAGGGGTACCCCACACTAGCAGAACTATAGAACCTTTAAGTGTTGAAGTACTGGTGAGAAAACTGACTTCGCCCAAGAACAGAAGTAATAATAATAACAACAACAACATTTATTTAGCATTTTCAGGGTTGCAATGCACTTTAGGTATGTTCTCTCATTTGGACTTTATGACAACTGTGAGGTAGGTGCTATTATTACCTTCATTTTACAAATAAGGAAGATGTAGCTGAGAGAAGGTTAGTGACTTTCCCAGTTCACACAACTAATAAATGTCTGAGGCAAGATTTGAACTTTGATCTATCCTGATTTCAAACTCAATACTCTATCTACCAAGTTTTCTGACTTCCAATTCAACACCCCTACATAGCACTGAGATTGCCTAAGTGGAAGAGCTTCTAATGATGGTTAAGCAGAGAAACAAAAGGTCTTAAAATGAATGCTAAGGCTTAGACACAATGCATAAACTGTACTTTTTGGGTTCATACAATCATACATTTGGAGCTGGGAGGGACCCCAGAAGTCATATACCTCCTCCTCTTACGGAAGAGGTGCCCAAGGTGATCCAGGCAGTATGTATGAGAGCTAGGATATGAGTCCAGGTGTTCTGGCTCCAAACCCAGCATGTTTTTTGTTGTAGCATGTTGTCTGTACATTGAAGGGAATATGTATGCATGTATGTATGTATGTATGTATATATGTATATATATGTATATATAATTAGCACTTGTTCATCTCTTGTTAGATATATCCTTCATCAAAATTTAACCATTCATTAGCCACTAGGGACCTTTTAAATTCATATTTAGAAAATATTCTGGCCATTGTTAAAGCTACCACGCAGGAACAGTCGAAAATAAAACAGTCACAATTACTACTATTGCGTTATTTTAAAATCCTTTGTGAAAAAATTGGACTCTAGTAGTCGGCCACAAGGCAGTCAACTTTAATCCAAGTTTTATGTAGAATGTCTGTCACTTTTATCAACTAGAAATGCCAGCACAAAGATCTAATATGGGCTTCATCACTAGAGAAATGTTTTATGATGAATAAGCCTTCAAGGGAAGGCTTTTACGTAGCCCTTATTATGTGCCAGGCACTGTGGCTAAGCACTTTACAAATATTAACTCATTTGATCCTAACAACCCTTAGAGGTAGGAGCTATTATCTCCCCCATTCTTCAGATGAAGAAACTGAGACAGAGAGATATTAAGTTTCTTGCCTGGGGTTACACAGTTAGGAATTACCTGAGATCATATTTGAACTCAGGTCTTCCTGACTCCAGAATCAGTGCTCTATCCACTGTACCACCTACCTGCCTCTTTTTGATCATTTGTATGATTATCTTTTTGATCATTTGTATGATCATTTGTATGATCACTTGTATGACTATCCAAATTACTTACTGAATTTAGAATCAATAAACCTGAGATTACATTCTTGCCCTGCCACTTATTATCCAGATGACCCTGAACAAGTCCTTTAACTTCCGCAGGCTTCAGTTTCCTCATCTGTAAAATGCGAGGCTTGGACTAGCCAACTGCTAAGGTTCCCGCCAGCTCTAGAGCTGGGGTCTGCAAACTATTGTCCACTGGCTAAATTTGGTCCTCTTGCTTCTTTTTGTATAGACCCCAGTTAAGAATGGTTTTGCAATTTTAAAATAAAGTTTTATTGTATTTAAAATGCAAAAAACATTCTTACCTCCCAGACCTCACAAAAACAGGCAGCTGGTGGAATTTGGGCAATAGTGTGCTGACCCCCTGCTTTCTAAGCTGTGAGCTTATGATTCTCTTTCTCCATATACTCTTTTGTTGTAACCCCTTCCCTACAGAATCCTGTCGCCACCACTAGTCAGTGGCGACAGAGTAGGAAAAAGGCAATTTTTTTAGAAACAGGGTCACAATGGGCAGCAACCTGGTCAAATCCTTTTCCTGCCCTCTATGCTAAAAGAGAAGATTAGGACATTGGTTCTATATATCTGTCTTAAACCAAGATATGGAGAGATGAATGGGTATTCATTTTTTTTTAAATCACATCTGCAAGTGAATTCCTTAAATTGCTGGAAAATATCACATGGCACCATAAATGAAAACATGTAGAATGTGACAAGTTAGGTTGAATTTTGTTGCTGGCTTTCCTTAACTACAAGCAATATTGTACAGAACATGATACACAGACTCATAGCCAGACAGGGCCTCAGTTCATTGAGTACAACTTTCTCATTTTGCAGATAGGAAAAAATGAGGTTCAGCGAATGTAACACTAGTAGGATTTCTTGAAGTCAATTTGCTGTAAGTCAGAGTAGCCTAAGCTCTACTCTTCCAATCAGTAAGTCTTGGGATAGAAGGTTCCATTCAGTGGCCCTTGAAAAATCTTGGCAAAAGACATCAACTGCACTAGAGATGCAACTCAATCAAGATGAGATTAAGGAGGGGATCATAAGAACATAGATTAGAACTGGAAAACCCCATTGAGTCCAAACCCCTCATTTTATATATAAGGAACCTCTTGCGGCCTAGATTGGTAAAGGGGCTTGTGTGGGGTTCCACACAGCCACTACGTATCTGAGTCAGGATTTAGAGGCAGGTCTTCCTTACTCCAAGTCCAGTTGACCAATCCACTGTAGATTGGAAATGGGGAAAATGAAACGTTTGATGCTTCTGAGTGCTTCATGGAGAAAAATAATATAAAGAGGGATCTGTATAAGAAGGATAACATTATAATGAGGAGAAAGTTGATGTCAAACCTTATAGGAAAAAGGACTGATGCAAGTCTCCAAGGTAATATAATCATCAATAATGAATGATAAAATTTTACTCCCCTTCCTAAACCAACTCAAATACCATCTTTTCTCCATAAATCCTTTCTGAGAGCGATCCTTCATTTCCCAAACACTCTGACAGCACCCTATTTATATCTCTCCTTTATGCTTACATTCTACTTTACATCTTAATTTTTTGCCCCTTTTCATTTGATTACAAATTCTTTAAAGAAGAGACTCTGTCTTATTTATCTTTATAGATTCTCAAGTGCCTTATATGAAAAGGAACGGGGGGAAGGGAACAAGGCATTTATATAGCACTTATTGTGTGCCAGGCACTGTGCTAAGCGCTTTCAAATATTATTTCATTTGATTCTCACAATAAGGAACCTGTGAGGTAGGTGATGTTATTACTTAGTTGAGGAAACTGAAGTATACAGAAGTGAAATGACTTGCTCAGGGTCACATCGCTAGGAAGTGTCTGAAACCACATTAGAACTCAGGTCTTCTTGACTTCAGGCTTGATGCTCTATCTACATGAATATGGCAGATACTTAAGAAATGCCTATTGAATGAATAAACACCTTATCACTTCCTCAGAATACCGTAACATAGACTTTATTCCTTAAAACTGACTGGTAATATTTCTGTTTTCTGGGTACCATTTTTAGTTTTCCTGGGAGCAATCTGTCATATTAACTTAGGTCCACTAAGGATTAGCTTGGACCAGAAAGCTTTTACTTATGACTAATACAGGATTTGTATCCCTCTCTCTAGGGGTATATCCCATCTACTTCCTCCTTTGTGCCACTGAGGCTCCTATTTATCCTCTCTCAAGCTGTAAAACATCTGCTGCTAATGAATTTGGCCAATTTTCAGGATTAGAGCCTCTGCTAGATGAGGGGGTCTATTTAGTAAAGTGTTTTTGGGGACTGGCCTATATCTGAAATGACTGGGTGTCTCTGGTAAGTGGGAAAAAGTGGAAGCTAGTCTAAAGATCGTTTGCTAAAAACGAAACAAAAAATGAAACAAAATAAGAAATGCTCTAGTTCTCTCTAAGAAAGTAGAAATGAGAAAAACATTCAAGCTGAAACATACACTGATACCATTAATAACTTGACAGATATGGCTTGGTGGATTCAAAGGAGAAAGGAAGGGAAAAGAGACAGAGAGAGAAGAGGAGGGAAGGAGAGACAGAGACAGAAAGGAAGAGACAGAGAGAGACAGAGACAAAGAGACAGAGAGCAAGAGAGAGGGAGGATATGGCAACTTAATTTTTTGGGGACAAGCAAAAATTTTAGAAAAGCTTTCTTTTTCTGTAAATGAAAAATAAACTAAAGTCCTGCAGAAGCTCTGGAACACAGGGAACACAGGGACTGACTACTTGGATAACCTGTGCAGAGATGCCAAGGACTATTTTTTTTTGGTGGTTACATAAAAATACTTATACCAGGCAGCTGGTGGTATAGTGATAGAGCACTGGGTTTGGAGTCAGGAAGACCTGAGTTCAAATTTGACCTCAGACACCTCCTAGCTGTGTGACTATGGGCAAGTCACTCAATTTCCGTTTGCCGCTTTTCTTCAACTGTAAAATAGGGATAATAATAGCACTTACTTCGAGGGATTGTTGTGAGGATCAAATGATCAAGTATTTGTGAAAAAGCTTAGCACAGAGTCTGGCACATAGTAGGCACTATATAAATGCTTATTATCTTCCCTCCTACCATTTTTTGGAGGGAGGGAGGGATGGGCTTTGTTTTCTTGGACATTTCACATATGTGTACAAATTTATTATTTATGCTTATCTTCCAAAAAGCTTGATTCCGTCTCTTTCCTCTCCTTAAATATTTGTAAATATAGTACTGATCTTAAAAAGAATTGTGGAAAAGGTAGACAATATCAGTTGAATAAATGGGACAAAGGACCTTTTAAGAATCATAAGTGATCCCCCTAAACTTTCTGAAGAGCTGAATAAGTTAACCTGATTCATTTTACCTAGATTCTTAGAAGAGTGAGAGGTGATATATGCTATTCTTGATGCCCTATCTACCCTTCATCCAGGTTCACAAAAGTCTTGCATTTTCTATCTGGTGAGAGTTCTCTTTAGTTAATCTCCATTTCATACATCTGGCAGCTGGGGGATGCTTTGCTGCTAGAGATGATGGTGTACGTTTCTTTCCGTTGGTGGACTTTTTTTTTTGACTTCTCAGATTACATGTGTTGAGCCAACTGATGAATCAACCATTTCTTTTTTTTAGGCAATTGGGGTTAAGTGACTTGCCCAGGGTCACACAGGTAGTAAGTATCAAGTGCTTGGTCTGAGGCCAGATTTGAACTCAGGTCCTCCTGACTTCAGGGCCAGTCCTTTAACCACAATGCCACCTAGCTACCCCCTGAATCAACCATTTTTGACAATGCTTAAACAAGTGTGCTAGATACTATCTAGTAAACTTCACAAGAAGGTACAGAAGTCTTTAGAGATGACCTGCTCTAGACTGTTGACACAGATCTATCAGCACACTATTTTTCAATTCAGCAAATGGCATCTATAAAGTGCTTCAAAGAACAAGGTTCTAAACAATGAGACCATAGTGTATGCTCTAGAATTTAAAAAAAAAAAATAGTGCTGAATTTGGAGTGAGGAGCTGGGTCTAAATACTAGATATGTTTAATAATAATAATAATAATAATAATAATGTCACAATAATATAGTGCTTTAAGAAGAGGAGATAGTGTAGCATAGTAACACGAATATCACCTCTGGAGCCAGAGGACCTGGATCCAAATCTGAGCTCTGCTACTAATATGATGATACCTCTCATGTATGTAGTGCTTTAAGAAAAAGAGGCAGTGTTTCTCCTTTTGGAAACAATACTGCCTCTGGAGTGAGAGGACCTGGTTGCAAATCTTGTCCTTGCCACTGATTACCTGTGTGACCTTGGGAAAATTATATAACCTCTCTGGGCTTCAGTATCCTCATCTAGGAAATGGATGAGGGGATTGAACCAGCTACTATTTGAATACCCTTCCAGCTCAATGTTGATGATAAGATGTGCAAAAGGTCTTATATATTTACATATATTTCATTTGGTTCTGAAATTTCCACTTACATGGCTTTGGGCAAACTACCAAATCTCTCTGTGCCTTATTTTCATCATGTATAAAATTATGGAGGTTGGGCTAGATGATTTCTGAATTCCCTTTCAGCTCTAAATCTTTGAACTTATGAAGACATGATCCTTAACTTCTAGGATTTTATTACGTAAGACACATCACCAGCAATGGCCTATTTATTATGGGTACAAAGGGTATGTGAACCTTTCTGATTTTTTTTTGGCTTGGAGGACCAGAAATTAAACACGTGCCTTAAGAAGACCAAGAGTCTGATAGCCGTATGTCACACTTTTCCTGCTTTCAGGATTCTACAGGTAAGTATACACCATTTCTATAATGGAACCTGGCATAAGCAATTTATGTTTGATGTTAATAAGTACTCTGGAGAGAGAGGTGTTTCAGGAGTGGGTGTAGTAGGTAGAATAGGGACCAATGGGCCAGGTTGAAATTGGTATCTCCAGATTATAGACCCATTTCTTCTCTGTGTGCAAGCAAGCTAGGTTGCTTCCACCTTAGGCCAGAGCCAAGGAGTTAGAGGGTGAAGAGACAGGCATGAGGAAGCAAAAATGCAGTAGTCTGGAGGTATTTGGCACTTGTGCCAAAACAGAATTCACCAACAATTGTCTGTGTAGATTATGGCTTCTGAACATCTCCTAAGGGGCATGGGGTGGAAAGAGGAAGACAGGAAATAGTACACTACCAGGACCCTTC
The DNA here is from genome assembly GCF_900497805.2 of Vombatus ursinus. Classification (NCBI taxonomy): domain Eukaryota; kingdom Metazoa; phylum Chordata; class Mammalia; order Diprotodontia; family Vombatidae; genus Vombatus; species Vombatus ursinus. The sequence continues at coordinate 51,517,157 of NW_020954599.1, forward strand.
TTCCTCCTCCTCCTCCTCTCTCCTTATTAAGTTTGTATGGGAAACTTGAGCTGAATGCAGCTGGTAAGAGATCGTTACTGATGTCCTGGAAGCTATATTTGAGAAGTCATGTACTGGCTTCCCTTGAACCCCTTCCGTGAGACTACTTTAGTCACCTGGTAATGAAGCTGGCTCCCCGTCCCATATTCCCCAAAGCACAACACACGTTCCTTTCAAAGGACGTTGTTTTTGCAAGGACTGAACAAGGTTCCACATCCTGTGAGATCTTCTCCCAGTTTTTAATAATACCTTGTATTTACACAGTACCTTTTCTGCTTTCCCAAGAGCTATGAGTTTTCCATACATTATTTCAGTAATCCTCATTACAATCCTGCATCTAGGCTAGTTATGAAGCCAAGGTCATACTTTCAATTCCCTTCTGAATGAGGCTGCTCCATATAAGAAAAAAACCCCAACAACCCCATTTCATTGATTCAGAATACACCTCAACACTAACTCATTTATTTATCAAATATTTAGCAAGGGTCAAAAATGAGCCTGGGTGAGATTATGGATGGCATACTATAATAACAACTACAGATATGTAACTGGCACATTAAACTTTACAAAGCACTTTACATATATTATCTCATTGGAGCATCACAATAGCCCCGTGAGGAAGATACTGCACGTGGTATTATCCCAACTTTACATATAAGGTAACTGAGGTTTAAAAAGGCTAAGTGATTTGCTGATGGTTTTGGAAGTAACAAATTCCAAAGGTGGAATTTGAATTCAGTTATTCTTAACTCCAAATACAGTTCTCTTTATCTTATAGAAGTAGATCATCAACTATTAAAAAAAAACTTGATCCTTATGGCCTATTGATGGTGAGTCCATAGCATTGTCTTTATACACACACACACATATGTGTATACATACAAATATATGTGTGTATATCTATCTATCAACAGATTTATGGTACAGTGGATAGAATGCTAGATTTGAAGAAGGGGAAAACTGAATTCAAATCTTGCTTCAGACACTTCCTAGTTATATGACCCTGGGCAAGCCACTTAAACTCTTTTAGCCTCAGTTTTCTTATCTGTAAAATGGGTTTAATAATAGCATCTACCTTGTTGTGAAGGTTGTCATGAAGATCAAAGTACTTTGCAAACCTTAAGCTGATACATCAATATTAGGTATTATTATTGCTGCAACCCTGTAAGTTACAACCTGGGCTCCCCTCTACTTAGTCAATAAACTGTTATTAGCACCTGTTGCATACCAGGCACTATGCCAAATGCTGGGGATACAAAGAAAGACAAAAAGACAGTCCTTGTCCTCAAAAAGCTCACAGTCTGATGGGGGAAACAGCTTGCAAATAGCTACATATGAATTATACACAAGACAAATTAGAAAAAATAGACAGAGGGAAGGTATTAGATTTAAGGGAGATTGGGAAAGGCTTCCTATAGAAAGTAGGGTTTCAGTTGGAACTTGAAGGAATCCAGGGAAGCCAGGAGGTGGAAAGAAGGAGGGAAAAATTCCAAGCATGAGAGAAAGCCAGTGAAAATTCCCAGAGCCTAGACGGAGCATCAGGAACATGAGTGTTGAGGAAGGGCAAGGAGACTCATGTCAGATCTTAGAGTATGTGGGAGGGTATAAGGTGTAAGAAGATTAGAAAGGTTGGGGCAGGGGGAAAGATTATGAAGAGCTTTGTACATCAAACCAAGGATTTTATATTTGATCCTGGAGGTTATAGGGAATTATTTAAATACTACTCTGATGCTTAATTGTGGTACAAAGTTGCAAATTCCTTCCTCTTTGAGGTTACTTTCCATTTAGTCTGTATATATCTTGTATAAATCTATTTATATACATGATACCTCTTGCATTAGAATGTATGTTTCTTGAAGGTAGGGCTTGTTTTTGCTTTTGCTTTGCATCCTGAATGCTTAGCACAGTGCCTGATGCTTATAAATATTTAATAAATGCTTTTTGCTTCCTTGATTGAGTACAATGTGCATTTTTAAAGGCTATGCCAATGGCATATACTCTTTGGCAATTCCATCATGAACTAGGGTGAACATATTTACCTTTACAGGTGGGTGATGTGTGGGGAAAGAGGCATGGTTGAGACTGAGGGAGTCACCATGAGTAATGGAATCTAGCCCAGTTTCCACAATGCCAGACTTCCATTCTTGTGCTCTTTCCTAAGTTCACTATCAGGCCTCTGCTGGACTGGTCTGGCCAAGACGAGTCAGAGAACCAACAATGGACTCGTAGCTAGAATACACATGCAACCATTGGCTCTGTGCTTTAAGACTAGGGGAAATGAATGTCACCTTCGGAGGGGCTGGTGGATTTGGAAAGATTTGGGCGCTTTATACCAACAGCTCAGAGAAATACATTCAATGTTTCTTTGGGTCTATCAAACCACCTGCAACTGGGTGATCAGAAATTCCCTTTATTGTCATGCAATTGCTTCAGACATGCTCAGCCAGCCTGCCTTTCTAAACACATACATTAGTGGAGGGGAATTGTGCCTTTTCAGCAGATAGAGTTTCAAAGTGCACTGATGGGCATGGTGGTGATTAATGGCTCAGTAGATATTCATACTGGTAGTAATAACTAGCACATGTGCTATGGTAATTATACACCACAGATTGTTCACATCACATTAGAATAAACAGCATGGATAGCTTAACCAGGGACACTCTGGATGTTAAGCTATGATAGCCATTAACTAGGAAGACGCCAACTCCAGGACTTCAAGCTCCTTACAGATATAAAACCCAAAGGTGGAGGTGGGGGGGAGGGAGGAAGAAAAAGCCAAACATTTTATTTCTTTTTTTTTATTTTGGTTAGGCAATGGAGTTAAGTGACATGCCCAGGGTCACACAGCTGGTAAGTGTTATGTGTCTGAGGCTGAATTTGAACTCAGGTTCTCCTGAATCCACTGCACCACCTAGCTTCCCCAAAGCCAAACATTTTCTGTGCATTATTCAAGCCAAAGAACTATATGGGAAAGAAAAGGTAATATTTATATAGCACTTTAGGGTTTATAAATTGCTTCTACATAAATTGCTTCATTTGACTCTCACAACAACTCTGTAAAGAAGGGGCTTTTATTATTCCCATTTTACAGATGAAGGAACTGAGGCCCAGAAAGTTTAAGTAACTTGCCTAAGTTCACACACCTACTAAGTACGTGAGGAAGGATTTGAACTAATATTTTTATGAATCCAAATCCCACAATCTATCCACCGTGATATGAATATTGGCAGAAAGCAATACTTTCACTGTGATATGAATATTAACAGAAAGCAATACTTCCACTGTGATATGAATATTAACAGAAAGCAATACTTCCACATAGGCTCAGAGCTAGAAGGGACCTCAGAGGCCATCTGGTCCAAGCCCCTTACTTTACAGAGCAGAAAACTGAGGTCCGAGTGGTTAAGTGCATGAGGTCATACAAGTAGTGACAGAGATGGGATTTGAACCCAGGTTCTCTACTCTAGAGACAAAGATCTTTCCTATGTAGCAAGGATTCTTTCCTTCACTATCTCCAGAGCACAGGGACAGAGACAGATATCTGTTCAATAATATTATGACATTTTTTAAATGGCCATAATGTGTTACTATCATTCAGTGACCTGCCAGATGATAACACAGACAAGTTTACCTTTCTGAAGCAGCGGCATCTATATCAGGCTATTGCTCCAAAGACTAAGGAACTGGTTCTCCAAAAGTCAAATGACTTAGCTCAAAACATCTCCCTGCTTTCCCTTTTCCAAACAGTCTTCACAGATGCTCACGATGTGGTATTTTAGAAAGAGAATTCCCTGGAGAGACACTGAGGCATAGGGTGCTAGATAGCTAGCCTCTGAGTCAGAAAGAACTGGAACCCATATTGGCTATGTGTCTCTGAGCAAGCAACTTAATCTTTCAGAACCCTCAGACTAGTTGCAGAGCAGATACTGACCTATATCAGTAAAGGAGAGATTTCTTACAAAAGTTTTCTAAGTTAATGAAATCACAGTTCTGGTTCTCCTTCCCTTCCCCCAAAAATCATTGGAACTCCTATCAGAAGATTTTTTTTTTGTCTGGAAAAATGTAGTTGAAAATATCATAGAAAAAAAAGAAAATATCATAGGACAGGAGACTCGGAGTAAAAAGACTGGAATTAGCTGTAGTGTTGCACCTTTGCCCTATTTTTGCCCTGGTCAAAGTGGGGTATTTATTGCCTTGGGTCACAAAGGTAGTTAGGTGTCAGAAGCAGGATTTGAACATAGGTTCTCCTAACTCCAAGGCTAGCACCTCTTCCTACTACACCACATTTCCAGTTGGAAAGGGTTCTGAAAAGTCACCTAGCCGGCTCTGATGATGGAATCCTCAGTCTCTTCAGTGTCTTCTCTACTGATGGGGACCTATTTGGCACTCAAGTGTGCTCATGTAGGATAGTAACCCCAAACGTACCACAGTAGCCATTTATGACCCTATTTTCAAGTTATACTATCACAAAGGATGCTTTAACTAGAAAGTAAATAGAAGAAGCAGAAATCAACTAATAGTAATACATAATATTTATATAGCAATTAAAAAATGAAAACCTGTGATTTCATTAATTTAGAGAATTTCCAAGTGAGGAAACTACTACCAATCCTGATTAGCACCTCTTCTGCAACTTATGGTCCAAGAAAGTTTTCTGGGGTCACCAGGATATAAAATAGTTAGCTCAAGATCACACAGTTATTAGAAAGTCAGAGAAAGGACTCCCATGAGGTCTTCCTGAGTCAAAAGGTTGGCTGTCTATCCACTATGCCACCATGTTAATTTACAGTTTCCATTTCCACTTCTATAAAATAGAGATAAAAGTTTCTATTAGTGAACACTATAAGCAAGTTGAGGATGAATCAATAAATAAGCATTTTTAAGTGCCTACTACATGCCAGCCACTGAAGAAGGAGAGAATGTTTAGGGAGAAATGATAGAATACCCGTGAGCTCTTTTGAATAGCTTATGTGGTATAACAGAATTTTGCTTGAACTCAATTCCAAATAAGCCTCTCCTTTGTAGACAAAAGGATTCACCTCTATTGCAAACAATTCAAAGTTTGATAATCAGGCCTTCAGGCAAAAAGGAAAATGCTTAGCCAACTGTGTGGGCTATAAGAACTAAGAGAGTTCTGCCTAGAGGAAGAAGGATATGGATTTTCCTCTAAGGAAACTTACAAGTAACACAAAGTCTTCAGGAAGAAGGGCTGAGCTGAGAGCCATGAGATGAAGTTTTACATCCTATGCCCCCAAAAGGCCATCAAATTCCAGATAAGCTCTAGAGTCCAAGTCTCCTCTAAGGGGATAGATCTTATGATCACAGAAAATTACAGAATCACAGAATTGGAAGGAACATCAACTTCATTCCAGTCCATTTCCTACACAAATGGAATCTCCACTATAATCTAACCAACAAATGGTAATCCATCTTTTACTTGAAGACCTTCAAGGATGGTGAAGTCACTATCTCTGGAAGTGGCCCATTTAGACAGCACTAATTGTTAGGAAGGTTTTTTTCTACATCAACTCAAATTGCTCTCTCTACAACTTTTACCCATTGCTCCTAGTTTTGCCCACTAGAGTCTAAAAGAGCTAATCAGATCCCTCTTCCATAGGATAATCCTTCCAATACTTGAAGACAACTATCACGTTCCCCTTGAATCTTTTCTTCGAACAAAATGTGCTCAATTCTTTCAACCAAGCCTCATATGACTGGGGCTCAAGGCCCTCCAGAACCCTGTTTGGCCTTTTTTGAATGCTCTCCAGCTAATCAATGTCTTTCTTAAACTGTGGTACCCAGAACTGAATACAATACTACAAAAAAAAAAGTCTGAGAGGCCAGAGCACAGCAGGATGATTACTCCTCCCGTCTGGAAATTATTCTTCTCAATACATTATTAGATGAAATTGCAGTGCTATGCCTAAAACCCTACAGAAAAAGATGGAGATTCTCACAATGGGGCTGAAACAAATACAGATCTTCTTTAGGGTGGATTAGAGAGGCATTTCAGAGCTAGCTATGACCACACGAGGAGTTTCCTAGGGGATACCTCAGTAGTCTGTTTTTTCATAGCTAAGAGCTACAGCTATTGGCTATCCACTGAAGTTCAAGTGAATTTCCACTATGGTAATACTACCCTGGAGAGCCCTATTTTCTTGATTCTGAAGTGACGAATATGAATAACTAGTTGGATTTCAAAGGACCATTAACCCTTTGCAAAATCTGCTTCCAACCCAAATGGATTCCAGGGTTTCTCCAAGGGTTCAAAGCCACTGGGATAGGACTGAGATTGAACATAACAGATAGGAGTTCAGAATTCCCTAGGTAAGTTGTAGAAGTGGTCATAAATGAAAAGAATAAAATTCAGTAGGAATCAATGCCAGATAAATACACAGAGGAGAACTCATCTTCTGAAAAATATCATCTTCTGAAAAATAAGCTAACTTTTATGTCCAATTCCATAAAACTTTAGCTGAAAAAGGTCTCATGGTCATAGTGGATGACAAGCTGAACATGAGCCCACAATGCAGGGCTATCATTTTAAAAGTGAGCATACTGGGATGCATAAATAGGAACACGGTTTACAGGAATGATGAGGTAATCTTTACTTATCATACCTTTATGAGAGTATTTTGTCCACTTCTGGATTTCACAGCTTGAGAGACATGAGGAACTTGGACACAGTTCAGAAGATAGAAACAAAGATGATGAAATAGTTGGAGGATAAGACCTATGAGAAAAGACTAAAGGATCTGGTATTGTTTAGCCTAGTGAAGAAAAAGCTAAATAAAAATTTAACTTTTTCATGTCCACAAAAGGTCACCACAGAGGTGGCAATCTCTGTCTTTTGCTGTGGATAAAAGGGGAGACTGAAATTGTAGTACAAAAGATTTAAGTGAGTTAGTACTACATTTCTTGGTAATTACAGTTAGAACACAGAATGTGGGCACACACATTAGCGCAAGGGCACACACAGAATGTGTTCAAAAATGTGTCCAAAATGTGATTGTGGTTTAAGGGGGCAGCCCCAGGCTAGCAAGGAGACAAAATGTGGATGTTGCACCACTAATAATAGTAATCACAACAATAATAATCCACAAACATTTAGGAACAATGTTCTTAATGTAGTCATACTGAACACTCAGGACTTCAAACTACAAGGAATGAAAAGTTCTCAAAATATAGGGACCTAGTGAAAGATATAAAAACCATATAGAAACAGAAAGAAGTACATATCATCCCTGTCATCCTGTTTGCTAGTAGAGTTGTCCCAAAGATGCTTTGGGTTAGTCTACAGAAGATTAATTTGCATCCCAATAATTGCATTCAATTACAAAAAAGCCAATCATTCTATCCATCTCTCCAATAGTCTGTTGAATGCTAAATATAAAAGAATAATAGCAGGATGGAGATTTGTCCTAGGACCATTTCTCTCTGAGCTCCATGGAACATTAAGATGATAAGAATGAAGATTAATAATAAACAGCAGCAACAGCAGCAACAACCAATGATATTTATATTGCTTTAGGGTGTGTAAAGTTTGCAAAGTACTTTTATTATCCCCATTTTACAGATAAGCAAAATGAAAGTAAGAAAGATTAAGTGATTTCCATGATTACACAGCTACTAAGTATGAGACAATACCCAAACACAGGTCTCCTGGTACAAGTCCATTGCTCTATTGACTGTGGGTCTTAAGTATTTTCAATGCTTAAGGACTTCAGAGAATTCTTGGGGCAAGATGGTAGCTGACTTCAATCAATATTTTTTTTAGTTATACTTCTCCTTTCTCTCTTTAACCCTTTGAGGTTTGGCTACTCACCTCTTCATTCAACTGACACCTCTATCTCCAAAGTTATTGATGACCTTTTAACTGTCAGATCTGATGGCCTTTTGTCAGGCCTCATCCTTCTTGATATCTCTGTTGCATCTGAGGCTACTGAGTAACTTCTCCTCTTGGATACCCTTTCCTCTCTTGGTTTTCACAAAACTTCCCTCTCTTGGTTCTTTTCCTATATGTCACACTTCTCCCTCTCAATCTCTTTCGCTGGCCTATAACTATGGGTATTTCTCAAGGCTCTGTTGGGGAAGGGGCATCTATTCTTTTCTCTTTCCCTTGATGACCTCACTAGCTGCCATGAGTTTAATTAATTTCTATGAAGATCATTTATAAATCTATATACCCAGCCCCAGTCTTTCCTCTGAGCTTCAGTCATGTATTACTAATTGCCTATTAGGCATTTTAAACTGTATTACCTAGAAAAATCTCAAATTTAACATGCCAGAATTGAGGAGAAAAAATTCATCTTTTGAGGGAATAACATATATACTCAATTGGGTATGGAAATTTATCTTACTCTATAGGAAAATAAGGAGGAAGGGGATTAGAGGGGGGGATGAGAGAAGGCAGGGCAGATTGGGGGAGGGGGTAATCAGAAGCAAACACTTGAGGAGGGAGAGGGTCAAAGGAGAGAATAGAATAAATGGGGGGTGGGATACTGAAGGGAAATATAGTTTTTCACAACATGGCTATTGTGAAAGTGTTTTGCATGACTATACATGTATAACCTGTATTGAGTTGCTTGCTTTCTCAGTGAGGGTGAGTGGGCAGGGAGGAAGGGAGAGAATTTGGAACCCAAAGTTTTAAAAACAAATGTTAAAAATTGTTTTTCATGCAACTGAGAAATAAGATATACAGGCAATAGAAATATATAAAAATCTATCCTGCCCTACAGGAAAATAGAAAGTGGAAGGGATAAAAGAAGTGGGGGGGGTGATAGAAAGGAGGGCAGATCAGGGGAAGGGATATTCAGAATGCACACTGTCTTGGGGTGGGGGGAGGGGAGAGATGGGGAGAAAATTTGGAACTAAAGATCTTGTGGAAGTGAATGTTGAAAACTAAAAATAAATAAATTATAAAAAAATATTCATCTTTCTCCTCAAAACTACACCTCTTCTAAACTTTCCCATTTCTCTTAAAGTGGTCATTATTCTTCCAGTCTTCCTCACTACTATAATCAATTGCCAAATCTTGCTGTTTCTACATCTATAATAACTCTTCAGTTTGATCCCTTCTCTCTACTCATACAGCTACTACCTTAGTTCTAGCCCTCATCACTTCTCACCAAAATTGTTTAAATGGTCTCCTAATTGCTGTCCCTGCTTCAATCTAACTTTTTTTTTTTTTGCTTAGGCAGTTGGGGTTAAGTGACTTGCCCAGGGTCACGCAGCTAGTAAGTGTCAAGTGTTCAGTCTGAGGCCGGATTTGAACTCAGGTCCTCCTGACTTTAGGGCCTGTGCTCTATCCACTGCGCCACCTAGCTGACCCTCAATCTAACTTTTCAAGTGATTTTCCTTAAATGCAGATATGAAGTCACTCTCATACTCAATAAATTCCAGTGACTCTCTTTTGCCCCTAGGATAAAATAGACACTTTTCTGTTTAGCATTAAAAGCCTTTCACAAACTGATCCCACTCTCTCTTTCTAGCCTCATTATATACTGCTCATCCTTCTGTATCACTTCAGTGATCCAATCACTCTGGCCCTGGCTGTATTTCTCACATATGACACTCTAGTCTCTCATCTCTGAGGGAATCCCTTTGCATCTCCCACGCCTGGAATGTACTCTTTCGTCAGCAACTCAATTACCACCTTCTCCATGAAAGTCTTTCCTGATTCCCTACAATTTCTAAGGCCCTTCCCCAGCCCTGCTAGCTTGTATTTAACTATCTTGGATTTATTGTGTTTGTGGTGATGTGTATAAATATATGCATATAAATATATATCCATATACACATTCAGGTTATCTGTTAATACAATGTTAGCTCCTTGGGAGTCAGGATTGTCTCTTTTTCTGTATAATCTTTGTTATCCTGTCTGCCAAGGACATACATATCTGAGAATCAAAGTTCTCTTGTTCATGAGGGAAATCTGTGAGACTGTTATGACCTTTATCTTGAAAGAGGGGGGAGGGAAGGAATAAGCATTTATATAGCACCTACTATGTGCCAGGCACTGTGCTCAAAGCCTTATAATTTTTATCTCCTATGATCTTCACAACAACCATGGAAATTAGGTGATAACCCTCATATTACAGTTGAGGAAACTGAGGTACAGAAATGTCAAGTGACTTGCCCAGGGTCACACTGTAAGTATCTGAGGCCAGATTTGGATTTAGATCTGACCTGACTCCAGTCCCAGCATTCTATCCACTGAGCCTCTCCTGGGAGAAGAGTGGGAAGTGAGTGCCAAGTGAGAGTGCAAGTGAGAGCTAAGACTGAGAAGCAAGAAGTGAGTAAGTGTGCAGGCTTTGGACAAAGTTTCTCTACTGCACAAGAGAGATGCTTCAGAGGAAATAGAAGGGCCAGGTTTCTCTCACTCCTATGGCTGCTGCTGAAATGGCAGTCCAAGTACTCAGATGTGCAGGGTCAAAGAGAAAGAATCTGAGCATGAAGTTTGATTAAAGTCTGGCAAACAAGACCAAAAAGGAGAGAGATGAACCCTGAAGATAGAGAATAAAGATGGGTGACAGGCTGTGGCTGGTCTTGAGAGCTATTAGGCTCTCCTGTGACCACTGACACCTTCATCCACTAAGTCCAGGCAGGATAGCTGTAGGCAGATTGAGAGGCAGTCTGATCAATGGTGGATTTCCCTCACTAAAGATTCATACATATAATGAAGTGCTTCACCTTATACTTCATTCTTTTTACCTTATTTCTCTCTATTCACAGAGATAGAGATCTAAACCAAAGTTTTGTTTGTTTTCTTTTTGCTTTGCCTGTGCTCTGGCATCTTCCTTATCCCTCTCCTATTTGAACCTCTGGAACCCTGGGCTCTGATAGGTGAGCGTTTGTGTTATGTTGCCTAGAACTAGGCTTCCATATCACTTCCCAGCTATTTCCAAACCATGCCAACCATGTGAATCCCCTACCCTCACATCTCTTCCAGCTTCCCTTTATATGCTGTCTTCCTCCATTAGAAAGTAAGCTCTTTGATAATAGGGCATGTCTTTACTTACTTGTCTTTGTAAACCCAGTGCTTGGAACAGAGCTTGGCTAATTGCAGACACATAATAAATGCTTGTTTGATTGACCAGGAGGTAGTGAATTTCTTATCACTTGCCTTTCCAGGGAAGGTTTGGTGATCATTTGTCAGGGTGTGTTGATTGTTAGGTAGGTATGGGTTGAACTAGATGACCACCTCTGAGAGTCAGTCATCTTCATTTCTCATGAATAAGGACTAGCTCCTCTGCTCTTCTAGGGCCCTTACGGATTCTTTGAGATCCCTGCAGAATCACATCTTACTATTTTCTCCTAGTTGAATAATCTTTCCTGATAAATCTCTTTTCTAATCCTTAAGTCATATTTATGCTCTTGTGAACTATCTTTAAGTTGTGTAAATCCTTTTTGAGTTGTTTAGCTCAGAACTAGCCATAGGAAAGTAATGTAGACCTGCCTAGTCACTGCTGAGCTACTAAGAGTCTGCCAGTACATCAGTTGTGGTCTCTCTGTTTTTGGGGTGTGGTCTGAGATTAAAAAAACAAAAAACAAAACAAAACTAAAACTTAAACTAAATTAGCTAGCAGATACAAAGTGAGGCAGGCTCTGACCAGCTGATATTTCCCACTATATGGACAAACTCTGGTCAATGTTCAGGTCCATCTGGATCTGTGAAAGTACATTCTCTTTCATAATATGCAGGTAGGTGGCACAGTAGATACAGCACAAGACCTGGAGTCAGGAAGACCTAAATTCAAATCTGACTTTAGATACTAGCTGTGTGACTCTGGACCAATCACTCAACCACTATTTGCCTCAGTTTCCTCATCTGTGAAATGAGAATAAGAATTAGCACCTACCTCTCAGGGTTTTTATAAGGATAAGATAATAATTGTAAAGCACTAATGTAGCACAATACCTGGCACATAGTAAATGATGGGGTTGGAATGTGGGCCCCACAAGGAAAAAACCCTGGACTTTCCCACAAGGCCAAATCTCTGGCATTCGCCTGAGGCTATAATCCCATCAACTGGCCTTTCCTTGTGGCTACACCCAATCTCCCCTCCATTGTCTTACCTCCCTATGGCCTCTGGCCATTTCCCCTCCCATCTAGATCTCCTTAGGCCACTCTCCCAACACCCAAAACTACTTGACCACGCCTAGATTCCTCCCACAGGCTTTCTGTATATAAAGTCCATCTTGTCTCCATTAAGATGCTGGGATTCTTATAATCTAGCCAATAGCTTACTAGTGTTCAGACTCCTTAAGAATCTGCCCAATTGTTTTCGGATGAAAGAAGACTTGGGTTGAATTCTTTTGGGCAGGACCCACGTATTGTAATTTTGGGGTCCCTGCACTCCTGAAGCCCCAAACCGCATCAGTAAGCACTGTATTAATGTCAACTATTGAAAGTATTACTATTATTATATGGTTGAAATCAAATCTAAGAGTCACCACTAGTGATGTAAATCTGGAATAAGAATTGGGACTAAATAGATCCACTATTTTTCAAGAACCATACTTTGCTCAACATACATATCCTCACAGATTTAATCGAAATTTATCATTATAAGCACTAAACATATAACTATGTGCCTTTATCTGAAAATAAGTTTGTTAGGTTATCCTTTTGATATAGGTGATTCCTTCTGCTAGTACAGATTGTATCTCATTCATACCTTTTCATTCTATGCTATTCGTGTTTCAGTATATGCCCTATAGATGATTTACCCAACACCTGAGGCCTTCTCTGAAGTCTTTTAAAATTCCTTGAGGGCTAATGCAACACTTGAGGTGTCTCATTATTTCACTATCACCATGGAGTCCACTTCCTATCCACCTTCATCATGGCCTACAAGCCGGCCACCATCCTCATCTTGCCTCTGCTACAAACTTGGGCTTTGACTTTTGGGCCCCAGGCTCTAATAGGTGAGCTGTTGTCTTATCTTGCTTGGAACCAGGTCTCTACACCACATTCCAGCCATCTTTTCACCATATTGCCTGTGGAGGAGAAGTGATACCTTCAAAGCCCAGCCATAGATGAAAGTGAGAATTGGAAAAGTCTAAGAAAAGGTGAAGACAGACTTTCCCAAAATCTTCAGAGCTTAAAGGAGGTAGGTGATCATAGACACTGAACAAAATTGCCAGAAACCAGATTTGCAGCTTCTGTAGATAAGACTTAGGAAGACTGAGAACAATCCCACAACATTTTCCTAGTTCAAAAAGCCTAGCAGACAACTAACTCACCCATGAATTTGGGCAAGAATTTAGAGAAAAGTGTTAGCAACCAAACTGAATTGGGAATGATTTCAGTATGATGGTTCACAATCTGAGCAGTTGTCATGGTTGATACCCTCTACTGCAACCTTAGATTCCACCCCGGGTCTCCTGTTTCTATTAGGTGAACTGTTAACTTATCTTTCCTGGAGCTAGGACTCCAGGGCCCCCTCCCGAACATCTCCATACCATGGTGCCACTGGAGTACTGCTCCCTGACCATTTCAGTTTCCCTTTAGAATATAAACTCCTTGAAGGCAGGGACTGTCTTGCTTATTTATATATGTATGCTCAGAACTTAGCATAATATCTGGCATATAGTAAGTGTTTAACATATACTCTATCTATCTATCTTTTATAACACTTCCTGCTTGTCTGACATCACTATCATTGTGCTGCTTTTGCATTACTGTTAAAACAATCAGAATTTTAAAATCATCTACTTCCAAAAAAATTCATGTGTTTCATAGCATCATAGGCAGCTAGATGGTACAGTAGATAGAGTGCCAGGCCTGGTACAGGAAGACTCATCTTTCTGAGTTGAAATCTAGCCTCAGACACTTATTAGCTATAAGACCCTATGCAAACCCCTTAACCCTGTTTGCCTCAGTTTCCTTGTCTGTAAATGAACTGGAGAAGGAAATGGCAAACCATTCCAATGTCTTTGCCAAGAAAACCTCAAATGGAGACATGAAGAGTTGGATACAACTGAAATGACTTAACAACAACAAATAGCGTCATGTGGCCCATTACAGAAAGAGCTTAGCCATCTCAGCAATATAGACTGTATCAACTTAAGAGTTGCTTTCTGCTCTAGGACCCTCTGAAAAGGGCAGAGAATTATCTTTCTGGGATGATTTAGCAGGTAGGAAAGGAATAACCATGCTCAGAGAATATTCATGTACATTCCTGAGCAGTGTTAGTAGAAAATACAGCACTATCATTTTACTCAAAATGACCTGTTTGCCTTTGTGTAGGCAACCAATAGTACCTACTTTTTCAGAATTTTGCCCAGGGCTATAGAGATATCCCATAAGAAACCATTCTGTGGGAAGCTACTTGGGAGTAACTGAAGGGATATGAGCATGGTACAGATGAAAGTACATTGGATTTGGAATTCGAACAGCTGGATTGAAATTGTACCTGCTACTTAATGCCTGTGTGACCTCCAACAAGCCACTTCTCTGAACTGCAGTGTTCTCATCTATAAAATAAGAGGGTTGGATGACATGACATCTGAGGGCCTTTCCAGCTTTAAATCTATGATCCTAGCTAGAAAGGTGAAGAAATGACTGAGTGAACTCTCTAAATCCCTTCCAACTAGTGATTCATTAAACAACCATTAAGAAGGGAACTTAACCATCTAGTTTAACTTCTTCATTTTGCCAGGGAGGAGTCTGAAGCCCAGAGGTTAAGTGATAGGGTCAAGTTTAAAGACAACTACTCTGCTGCACAGCACACAAAGGTTTAATAACCATTCAAATCTCTATAGCATGTTTAGGTTTATAAAGGGCTTTCCTCACAACAACTCTGGGAGGTAGTTTGTGCAAGTATTATTTAAAAGACGAGGAAATTAAGGCTCAGGGAGGTCACTTATCTAATTAGTCGTACATTCAAAACTAGAAACCAGATTTTCTGAATCCTAATCTAGCACTCTTCCCATTATATAATATTGCCTCCTTCAATAATCCTTCCCAGCCTTGGCTTGCAGGCTGAAAAAGAGATAGGGCATTCTCCATGACTTTAAATTCATGAATGAAAACATTAGGAAACCCGACTGACCTCAGATGGAACATAGACCAGCAGTGAAAACATACCTGACGTACATCTTTCCACACACAATGACAGAATATTACACATCAGCCATGACTCTTCAACTCATAGATGATTAGCTGATAAATGTTAGGGTATACACATAACCTGTCATAGTTTCATTAGGCAGTTTGACAATCCCAATAGAAGATCACTCAGTGATATGACAAGCTCTCCAGGCAGCAGAGTGAAGCAGATAGAGTGCTACACTTGGGAATCAGGATGAGTTGGGTTTGAATCCTGATCAGCCATTGTGACTTTGGGTAAGTCACTTAATAATGATAGTGGGCATTTATAGTGCTTTAAGGTTTGCAAAGAGCTTTAAGTCTTTTGATCCTCACAAAAACTCAGTGAAGTAGGTGCTATTGTTTTTATTTTACAGATGAGGAAACTGAGG